>NW_028270175.1:65995267-66122767 GCF_037043375.1 Chiloscyllium plagiosum | reverse complement strand
TGGAGACCACTCGGGATCAGATGATATTGGATTTAATGACGTAGGATTCGTAAGGGAGATTAGGGTGAAGGTAAACTTCTGAAGCAATGGTCAGAACATTGTTGAATTTATTCTGCAATTTGAGAGAGAGAAAATAGAATCAGAGGTAACAGTATTTCAGCTGAATAAAGGCAACTACAGAGGCATAAGGGAGAAGCTGGGTAGGATTGACTGGGAGAAGGGTCAAGCATGAAAGACAGGGGAACAGCAACAGCAGCAGATTCCAAGATTAATTCAGGAGACACAGCAGATATTCTTGCCGAGGAATAGAGACATGGTACAGGGAGAATGAGACAGTCGGGGATGACGAGGGAAGTCAGGGATTGCATACAAGCAAAAGAGCAAGCATATAATGTGGTGAGGGGCAGTTGGAAACGAGAGAAATGGAAACTTACAAAGACTAACAGAGGGCAAAAAAATGACAGTGAAGATTAAATATGGAGGTAAGCTACCAAGTAATGGAAAGGAGACTGTAAGAGGTTCTTCAGATATATAATGTGCCAAAGAGAGGCAAAAGTGAATATGAACCGCTGGAAAATGACCACTGGGGAGACAGTAGTGGAAAACAAAGAAATGAATGAGGAACTTTGCATCAATGTTCATGGTGGAAAACACGAATAATTCCTCAAAAATTGAAGATAGTGAGAGGGCAGAGCTGAGTATGATGTTCATCCTCAAGAAGAAGATGCTAGAAAACTGAATGGCCTGAATTTGGATAAATCACCTGAACCATATGGCCTACACCCCAGCATTGTATGGGAGATAGCTGAAGAGGTAGTGAAAGCGAAAGTGGTAATATTTCAGGAAAGACTAAAATAAGGAAAGGCTGGAAAATTGCTATCGTGATACTCCATTTAATAAGGAAGTTAGGCAGAAGATGGAAAATTACAGACTGATTAGCCTAACCTTCGTTGTGGATAACATCCTGGAATCCATCGTGAAGGATGGGATTTCTGAATACTTGGAAGTATTTAGTAAAATAGTTCAAAGTCAGCATTGTTTCATCAATGGGAGGCCAGGCCTGACAAAACTGCTGGAATACTTTGAGTGAGTAACGAGCAGATTTCACCAAGGAGTACCAGTAGATGTTATCCACCTGTTTCTCTAAATTCTTTTGATAAGGTGCCATGCAGGAGGCTATTGAGAAAGATTAGGGCCCCTGGCGTTACAGGCAAGGTGCTAGCTTGGATAAATGCATGGCTGTCTGACAGAAAAAAGAGAATGGGGATAAAAGTGGCCTTCTCAAGATGGCATTCAGTGACAAGTGGTATTCCTCAAGAAAGAACGTGAGGGCGGCAGATGCTGGAGGTCAGAGCTGAAAATGTGTTGCTGGAAAAGCGCAGCAGGTCAGGCAGCATCCAAGGAACAGGAGAATCGACGTTTCGGACATAAGACCTTCTTCAGGAATGCCCGAAACGTCGATTCTCCTGTTCCTTGGATGCTGCCTGACCTGCTGCACTTTTCCAGCAACACAGTTTCAGCTCGGTATTCCTCATGACTCAGTGTTGGGACCACAACAATTTGCTTTGTGCATTAATGGTCTACATGAAGGAACTGAGGGCATTCTAGCTAAGTTTTCAAACAGTGCAAAGATGGAATAGAGGGATAGGTAGCATTGCAGAGGTGGTTCGGCTGCAGGAGGGTGCAGTAACACCCTCTAGCACCCCTGTGATGGTCGCCTTCCAGACCATCAACCTCAGGATACAACGCATCATCCTCCGCCATTTCTGCCACCAAGAGTCCGACCACACCACCAGAGATATCCTTCCCTCCCCACCCCTATCAGCATTCTGCAGAGACCATTCCCTTCACGACTCCCTCGTTAGGTTCACATATTCCCCCTCCCACTCCCCAACAAGCCACCTTCCACTCCCGGCACCTTCCCTTGCCTTTGCAAGAAGTATGAAACCTGTGCCAACAACTTCCTCCTCACCTCCATCCAAGGCCCCAAAGGATCCTTCCCCATCAGGCAGAGAATATCCTGTGAATCCAAACAGCTCATCTCCTCTATTCTATTGTGCCTGGTCTCCTCTACACTGGGGAGACAGGACGTCAACTTGCAGAACGGTTCATGGAACACTCTCCGTCACATCCCTAACAACCCCACTTCCCTGTGGTTGAATACTTCACCTCCCTCTACCACCCCTCCAAGGACATGTAAGTTCTTGGCCTCCTCCACTGCCACATCCTAGCCACAGACGTCTGGAGGAAGAGCGCATCGTCTTCCACCTTGGGACCCTTCAACCTCACGGTATCCAGCGCAATGTCACCTGTTTCCTCATCTCCCCTCCCTCCACCTTATCCCAGATCTAACCCTCCAACTGAGCACCGCCTGTTGAACTCTCCTACCTGTCTATCTTCCTTCCCAACTATCCACTCCACCTTTCACTCTCACCACTCACCTTCATTTAGCCATCGCCTTCCAAGCTACCTTCCTATCAGCTCCTCACATTCATCTCTCAACCTTCTTCCGCCCACCCACTTCAATCCTGATAAAGGCTTTATGACTGAAACGTCGAATATCCTGCTCCTCAGAGTCCGCCTGACTGGCTGCGCTTTTCTAGCACCACACTTTTTGACTCTGATCTCCAGCATCTGTGGTTCTCACTGTCTCCTGCTGAAGGATTTGCACAGGTTAGGGGAGTGAGCAAAGAATTGGCAGGTGGAGTATAACTTGGGCAAGTGTGAGGTCATGCAGCTTGCCAGGAAAAATAAAGGCATGGACTATTTTCTAAATAGCGAGCAAGTTCAAAAGACTTGGCGGCGGGGTTGGGGAGTGGGTGGGGGGATCTGGTCCAAGGATTTTGAAAGGTAAACCTGCAGGTTGTCAGCAGTTGGGAAGGCAAATAAAATGATTCCATTTATTTCAAGAAGGCTTGCATATAAATGCAGGGATGTATTTCTGAGGCTCTATAAGATTTTGGTCAGGGTACATTTGGATAATTGTGCACAGTTTTGGGTCCCATATCTCAGGAAGGATGTACTGGATCTGGACCATTTTCTGATTTGATTCACGAAAGTGGTCCCACGAACGAAAAGCTTAACATACGAAGAACATCTGAGGGCTCTGGGTCTATATTTGATAGAGTTCAGAAGAATGTTAGGAGGTCTAATTGAAACGTACAGAATATTGAATAACCTGGACAGGGTGGATTTTGGGAAGATATTGCCAATGGAGGGGAGACTAGGACCCGAGGGGACAGAGTAAAGAGAAGACCTTTTCAGGCACAGATAAAGGCGAACCTCTTTAGCCAGAGAGTAGTGAATCTCGGGAATTCACTGTTACAGAAGGCTGTCGAGGCCAGGTAATTGAGTATACTTAAGAGTAAGACAGGTAGATTCTTGATTGTAAGGGGGATGAAGGGTTACAGATAGAAAGCGCAAGAAAGGGTTTGAGAAGCTGAACAGCTATCATTGAATGGCGGAGCAGGCTCATTGGGCTGAAAGGCCAAATTTCTGTTCCAATGTCTTCTGTTGGTATGGTTAATATTGGCTCTCCTCATTCCTCATTGGAGATGTACCCTGGAATTTGATCTTCTTATGCTTTATAAAGAGTAACGTCCCAATACTGATGACTAGGAAATATCATGTTCCCTCCCTCCAGTCTCTGCAGCCATGTCCCCAATATCATAATCACACTGAAATTGAAAACCAGTGAATGGTACTTAATCACAGTTGGTTGACATCGATAACATTAACAGCATGACCCGCACTTGCCCTCTCTGATCCTCGACTAACCATCTGAATTGTGTGTCACATCATATTCTCTGTTAACATATCCATGCCATTTGTCTGTTATAACTCATGTTGTCGTAGTCACATTTGCCTGTCAGATTATGAACGAGAAAAGTTCTCTCCATATTTTACTGACATTATAATCACTGATCATTAGTTACAGACTGCATGTTTCCATTTATAAACGGAGAAACATGTTTATGTTCTGACAATCCTTTGAAAATACTCCCATATCCAAGGCAGATTGAATGATTACACGCAATCAATCTACCATCTCCAATATTCCTTCCCTCAGCCACCCAGACATATTCCAAGCTAAATGAGTAAATTTTAAACTCTCTTTTGAATTTTAATAAAATCACTATTGAACTCTAAGGGCTTAAATGAAGCTATTTGTTCAGTGACTGTGGTTAATGTCCATCTCCATGGATCCTAATTATCACAGTAGAGAGTTTCCATCGTTGACAGGTAAATGAGCTCTGTTCAATGTGCTATCCCATAGTGTGAGTAGGAACATCACTGACAGCACTAACATGAATCAGCAGCTCGAGAGAGAGGGGAGGAGAGATCAGAATCTGAGAACATTAGACAGGAACGTTGCAATAATTGCTCATAATATGATGACCATGGATTGGAATGTTGCCAACAATGGATCAGAATCTGAGAACATTAAACTGGAATGTTACAGCAATGGATCAGAATCTGAGCATATTAGACTGGAATGTTCCAACAATGGATCAGAAACTGAGAACATTAGACCGGAATCGTCCAACAATGGGCAGGAGATTATCTGGGGGTCTTTCATGACTTTCTCAGCTTTGGAAATCATTTGGATTATCCAAGGTGGTTACTACCCTATCCTCACGATAGTTGGTCTTCCTGGTAAGTCATTATATTTGTTTACTAAACCGGGTTGAACTGAATTTCTGCTTATGGTATGTACATTTTGGAAAGTGCAAGTCAATATCTTCAGTTCCAAACAAAAATTCATTTCCTTATATGTTATAACTATCAAACTAATATTTATAAATTACTCACTGATATGCGACAAGGAACCAGACTCTTCTCAAACTCCATAATCCATTTTGTCCTTCACAGATTTACAATCCCATGTCCTCCCCACTCACTAATCCTGTCCAATACCACGATCATAGTATCCCAGTCTCGTCTTCAGTCTCAGTGCAAAATCTAAATAAACCATTTGTGTCTTTGTTCAATCCGGATGCAACAGTTTCACGTTCCTTATAACCATGTCCGTTACTAAATAATTGCTCTTGAGAATGTTTAACTTGTTCTCTGCACATAAGGGAAGACAGTTTATGGTGTTCAAGCCATTGACTCATAATCTAGAGCCACAGGATAATGGTCTGTTGATATCTCTTGAAGGAAATTGGGGAGTTTAAAAGCAACCATTATCATTTGTTATAAAAACCAATCTGCTTGCCTCAAGTCCTTTAGGGAAGTCAGTGTGTCATGGTTACCAGGTCAGGTTTCTGTGTGACTTCTGTGATGAACACCTGGGTGTACTGTACCTTGGAGAGAATTAAAAGCCAACAATAACAACCTGACAGCGCAAAGAGTTCTGAAAAATAGATATAATGAAACATTTGGTCGAACAACCTGATTAGCTCATTATCTCGAAACAAATTCAGCAAAACATTTTAAATTAAACCCCAAAATACCCACCTCCAATGAAGTTTCAATTTATTATATTGATAATCTTAACAGCCAATAATACAATCCAATAGTTTGGCGGTACAAAACCATGGGAAATTGAATAGTTGAGAGGAGAATTGCCAAGCTACCAGCATGCAAAGACTGCCTGAAAAATAGCTCTCCAAAGGTACCTTTATTGATTAGTAACTGGTGAAGCAGAGTCCCCAAGAAGAAAAGAAGACAGGAATATTCAGAAGAACCGAAAGCTTCCTGGTTTTGTGATAAGAAGTTTTGTTTTGTAAATCTTAATGAGGAGTCTTATCGGACTAGTATTGTGGAGGGGGAAGGTGAAAGACAGGTTAGAGGAAGAAGTTGTAAACAGTCGTTGGTTTATTATTCCCTGTTATATTTTAAGAAATAAAGTTGTTCATTTTTACTTTACATAGATTTGGACTCTAGAATTATCACAGATGGGATAAATCTTTTCTTTGATGCTGGTTTTAATTAAACGGGAAGATTTATCCCGTGTTGTAACACTACAAACCCACTGCTGTGCGTTTTACTCTTTACTGTCCTGTGGAACAGCTGAACCAGCCACTCAGTTCAAGATCTGCATGACATGCTGCCCTGATCAGGGCTGCATAGATACTGTGAGAGAAGAATGAAGGTAAAGATAGCTCCCTTTCTCTGCCTGTTTTCTGTATTGCTACATCTCATTTCCATTCAGGTACGTGATCATCCCCTATTTTAGGTGTATTCAATCTCATTGAAATTCTCCCCGAGAGTGATGCACATCTCCATAGGTATCTCTGGTTCTGGCTTTATTGATGCTGACGTACAGATGTAAGGGCCGTAAAAATTCCATGTCAGTCATAGTGCATAGATAAGGAATGGCCTTTTGTGGCACAGAAAAAGAAATGGCGATGTCTAAGTGAGAGAAAATATGTTTTTTGACAATCCCTGAGAGTGTTGTTGAGGCAATATTTTGGGATACTGTGGATAGGCTTCTCTCAAGTTTCACCAGTCTAATCCCCGGGGATGATGGCGCCATGAGCAGTCAGTGAAGCTCAGTGAGAGAATAAGATGTGATTGTATTGAACCTTAAAGGGGATGAACAATCACTCATGATGTTCGAAACAGGCACTGATACGGTGATAAGTTCCATGGCTTTTTTCCCACTCAAATTACATGATTCTCGATAGTTTAAGAGCCTCTGATAACGTTCCACCCAATCACCCACACTCCCTATTTCAATTGAGACAGAGAGAGAAAGAGAGGAGAAGGTGGGGGTGGTGGGGGTGTGTGGCAAGAGAGAGAGAGAGATAGAGAGAGAGAGAGGGAGAGGGGTTCAGGCTTTTGAATGAACTCTCCCAACATTAATACAGTTCAATTGGTGAGTGATCCTGCAATGAACGTCATGTTATCCATCATCCCGACAGCAGCAACAATACATTCATTAGAAAAGCGTTAACTCTTTCCAGCATCGTAGAGAGAATGAAAGTCTTTTTACGCCACAGTTAAGAAGTGGAGATGTCTAAGAGGAAAAAGAGTTATTGTGATCATCGCTGAGAGTGTTGTTGAGGCAGTATTTCAGATATTGTGGACAGTTTTTCTCTCCTTTATAAGGAATGATCGCCTTGCCACAGAGAGAGTGCAATGGAGTTTCAACAGACTAATCCCTGGGATTATGGTACCATGAGGAGAGAGTGAAGATTAATCTCTGGCGATGTGAGACAATGAGAGGCGATTGCATTGAAACTTGAGGGGGAGGGACAGTCACTCACAATGTTCTAAATAGACACTGATACGGTGAATACTTCCATGGCTTCTTTTTTTACTCGGGTTGCACGATTGTCGATAGTTTAAGAGCCTCTGAGAATATTCCCCTCACTCCACACCCAATCCCCATGTCGCATGAGAGAGGCAGAGGGCCAGTCTTTGAATAAACTCTCCCCAAATTAATACAGTGCATATGGTGTATGGTCCTGCACTGAAAGTCCCGTTATCCGCAATCCCTACAGCAGCCACAATACCTTCATGCTAAAACAGTTAACTATTCCCACCAGATTCTGACCTCCATGAAGAACATGGGTGTGTCTTCTCGGCGATGGCAAATGCCTCCTTGAGACTTGGCACAAATCATTTGGCTTCCCTTCTCATTGCCAGCAAACTATGTTAAAGTAGCACACGTTCTACAAACAATGGAACCATGATTAACATCATGGAGTCCTGTATCAGTGCAGTCTCGGTTTCATTGGTTTGTCATGTTAGAATATCAATGATCCCCTCTTGTTCCTGTATAACTTTCTCGTGGGGATGAATAGCCTCCTCCTGGTCTCATGGAACATTTTTAAGGGTCTGATTGGATTCTGCTTGCTCCTGTTTAACAGCTCGATGCACTGAACAGACCACTCTTCTTCCTGTGTAACAGGCAGGAGTATTGAATGTGCGTCACTCTTCCTGTTCCTGAATGCTAGTTCATACCCGTGTGCAACCAGCTTAAGATGCTGACCTCCTCTTTTAACTGTGGAAATGCGCAGTGTCTGGCCGTGCTGTTGCATAAATGTTAACGACTCTTTATAAGCACAAACCGGAATGCTGTCCTGGTCTTGCTGCACATGGACACAGAATGGTTCAGGAGCTGATGTGGGACAAAATGTTCTGAACATTGTTGGATTGTTGGCGACTCACCTCAAACCTCATTATTTGTGTTCTGAAAGACCTCGTCCAGTGGGAAGGTTACACCTTATTTAGCTCAAATACGTAGGTGGTCCCGATGCCATCCTTAGTCAAATACTGCTTTGGTATCAAAGCCATTCGTTCTTTCCTGAGCCCGTATTCGCCTCTTGTTCATATCAATAGATGACAGTGTATGTGTAGGGAGTGCTTTCCTCCCACAGAAGGTAATCACTGTCAGGAATTATCTGGGCTAGAGAGCTAGGGGAGCTATATCACTGAAATCATTTAAAGAGGAGGTAGATGGATGTTTGACCCGTCAAAGAGCTAGGGGGTGAAGAATTGGACATTAAAGAGGAGTTACTGTCAACAGTAGATCAGCCATGATGTTATGCAGTGGCTTGATCATCCGAATTACCTGATCATGTTCATTTTGTCCTCATATTCAGTAATTGCAAAGTTAATGGCTGTAATTTTCCTGAATGTTCTTTTATTGAACGTTGCAATCAGAGTAAAGTATTTTGTGAGTCATCTCTGGTTGAGGTATGGGGTCTGTAATCACGATGAACCTGGGTCTATAATATCATCAACAAATGAACCACAAGTTGCAGAGAGGAAACACTCTGTAAAGAGATTAGACGCGTCTTTCGAACCAACTAATATTTTCCAACGGACACCAAACCATGTGTGACAGTCTTGAGGGACTGATGAGATCCTGTGTTACTGTTGACCAGGTATTTGGAGCAAGTGGCCTCCATCTGTTCCTTGCAGGAGCTGTGGGGGTTGAATAGAACATGGCAACACAGGACTGAGCAGCAGGAGTGCGCTATTAGATACTTTTGTCACCGCTCCATGTGCTTTTGGTCACAGCAGCACGTTTCTGTCTGTATACCATTTTACTACATAACAAAAACAAATTTGAATAAATGCAAACATCCAGGCACCAAAGTCCTCTGGGGAAGGGAATTTCCACTTGAACAGCCCTTTGAGAATTCCTCATTGGTGTTCCAACAAATATTGGAGGGTCACTCTGTCCTTTTCCAGTCCCACTCCTCCACTGGTTACACCCATCTTAAATGCAGCCAGTTGAGTGCTGTGGCCAATGATTTAGGTCTCAGACCAGGCCATTTTCTAGAAAAATGTGAGACACAGAAATTTGAACTCAAAACAAATGGTAAAATGATAGAGTGGCCCAAATATTATTCTTTCTTTGAAGTTATTCTGTTCACACAAGCTACTGGTAGTGGGATTTCTTTCTGGAACGGTGGGACTTGGCTGAATTCGCTTCGTTTCAGGCAGTGGAGAGATTCCAATGAATCCTCACCAGGAATCCTTCAGAAGTGGTAAAGATGGCGCGAGGATTTTACGGTCTCACACTTTGATATCTGACGGAACAAAGTAAGAGAGAGGGATTAATCGGCTGCTGCTTCTCAGACAGGGAACATTTTCCTCCCTCTCTGTGTTGCAACATACAATTTTAACAACTGAACACCAAACTGGACCATGTGCGATCTCCTGGAACATTCTCTGGAAAACCTGATTATGGATTGTTTGCAGGTGCGTCATTGCTCTTGTACACAATTCCTTCCAATCTCAAAAAAGGTCCCCACTTTATAATTTGATGACAAGCTTATATGTGTCTGTGTAATTTGTAAATATTGATAGGTGTCTTCATACTATGTGTGTTAATGTCAATGCATCTTTTCCATAAAGTTTTTTCTCTAGCTTTAGTCTCCCTGACAGGAGATAATATGCATCCAGCTGATACACTTCTCACAAAGTCATGGCCGGTTCAATATTATTTCGCAGCTAAGTTCAAAACAGCTAATCCCCAATAACAAAAGACCTGCATTCTAGGAATGAGTAAATTCCAGGAATTTGAAAATCTTCGAAAATAATTATATCTTTATATTTTAGTTTAGTGGATCAATCCTGCACACAGTCCATCAGGTGTGGTCTCAGCAATGCCCAGTACAGATGCAGTAAAACATTCCTGCAATTAAACCTGATACCTTTTGACAAAAACAGCATCATTCCACTTACCTTCCAAATCACTTGCTGCATCGGACTTCATATGATTCATGTCCCAGGAACATGGAAACCGCCTGAATCACAGAGTTCTGCAATCTCTCTCCGTTTCAACTGTTTATCATTGTTACATCCTTTATGCCAAAATAGACAACTTTCCTTATGTTATTTCTGCTGAAAGTTTGCTCACTAACCTTCCCTGCCAGAATCACATTGCAGACTCACTACCTCCATTTGACAACACATTGAATGACTATCTTGGTGTATGAGCTAATTGAGCTCCAAGACATTTCTTCCTTTCCTCCAGATCTTTGATACATGTTGTTGATCATTGATGACCCCACAGTGATCTCTGAGGCTCTCCATCAGTTACAGCTTTGCAGCCTGAAAATAAACATTTAACTCTACTCTCGATTTCCTGTTAGCGACAGCTTCCCTGTTCCTTTGTAGCGGCTCAGGTGGGTTGAATGGCCTTCTTCTAGACTGTGTAGTGTACTGAATGAGCTGAATTACTTCATTCTATATTCCTGTGTAAATCCTTAGAGGGGCGGATTGGTCTCCTCCTGTCTCATTGTAACGATCCTGTCTGACTGAATGGAGTGGTCCCCAACCCCGTAACGGCGTCAAGGGGTGGACTGATGGAACAACACACGGGGTAGGGACAGTAGTATATCTCTGTAACAGCCTCGACGGGTGGATTGAGGGAACAACACGTGGGATAGGCGCAGAAGTTGCCCATTCGGCTGCACCATTCAGAATGCTCATGGCTGATCCGAGTGTGCCTGACCATCCATTTCCTGTCTGTTCCCAATAAACACTGACTCTTCCGTCCAGTAAAGATCTGAGCCTGGAATATCTTCTATAACCGAGTCTTCACTGCTCCCTGAGGATGAGGACACCACAGGTAGCACAACACTAAACTGAAAGGGACGTCCTTATTTCATTGTGGGACAAGTGTTATTTTAAAACTGTGTTAACTGAACATCAAATCACCACCTCTTTTCAGACATAAGGACAGAATAATTAGGAATAAAGATAAACCATTTCGGACTCCAAACCTATCCCACATTCCCACTGTCCCTTTCCAATCAAATATCTATCACACCCAGTCCCTGCTGCTGTCTCAGGAAGAGAATGTCTGAGAGCATAATACTGCAGGAGCATTAAGGAAATGAGCAGATTGAGACCATTCAGCCTATCGAGTCCGTAATGCCGTTCAATAATTTCTTATATGTACCTCGACCTCATTCTTCTGCCTTTTCTCTAGAATCTTTGATCCCCTTACAAATCAAAAACATATCGATTTGTGTCTGAATGACACTAGTGTCTGTGCCTCTGTGTATCTGTATGTGAGTAAGTGTTTGTGTGTGTGTCTGTGTGTGTGTCTGTGCCTCTGCTTGTGTGTGTCTGTATGTGTGTATTTGCCTGCGTGTGTCCATGTGCTTGTTATCTGTGTGTTTGCGTGTCTACATCTGTCTGTCTGTGTTTCAGCCTGTGTTTCTATCTGTATTTATGTAGATTTGTATGTGACTGTATATGTATTTGTGTATTTATACGTGTATGTATACCTATCTCCTTGTAAGCATTGTGTGTGCTCGTCTGTGTATTTCCGTGTCTGCGTCTCTGTGCAGTGAGTTATCTGGTTTTTTTTGCAAGTGAAAGGACTGTTGTTGGAACTGCCAGTGGGGTTAAACTGAGAATTGTCTTTCACTGAACATTGCTCCGTAACTGGTCAGTAGGACGTGGCTGTTTTAGATTCTCCACACGAGGCGTCCTGGTCCTCTCCAGCTCTTTAAGAGTCCTCCCACATGGCGGGGGGAGGGGAGTGAAAGAACGGATATCGGGCACTCCACTACCCGGCTTGGACCTTTCTATCCTATTCCAGGCTGTTTCTCCTGGAATGGGAGAAAGGGATGGAGGGAGAGTGGGAATGGGTGGCCCTGCTGGTGTAGGTGGGGGTGTGGGGGTGAGTTATGAGGTGTCTGAAATGAGTCAGTCGACAGTTTTGAATCTATATAGTATTATTAGTTGCTGAATTCAATAGTGAGAGTGGTAGTGCCTGAGCCTTATTTGGAGACAAAGCGTGAACCTTGTTCGGGGTTAGGTGCTATAACAGATATACAGTGAGTGTGAGGGAGCAGAGAGTATATGGCAACTCTTATCCTAACAGAGCGAGGAGGATATTGTTGCCTGCCCAGTATTGTGGGACATTTCTTCTGATTATCTCAGCCTCCCTGAATGTCTTGACCAGGTCTATCACTAATAACAACACAGACCTGTCCCTAAGGTTCCACAGAATCAGTTTAGGTAGAGTTTACAGGTAGGAAGGAAAAGCAAATATTAGTGTGTTATTTATCGAAACCAAAACAGTAGCCGAAAATCTGAGCATTATATGCTCTGGAAATTAGGTAGGCAAGAATTGTGGATATCGAAGTCTTATGGAATGGTCTCAAGTTGTATCTAAACTGCGTTAACTAAGTGACTGCTGAAGCTGTGAAAAATAAGTTTTTAAAGTGTAGATGAGGTGAGTTGAAGAGTATGTTGTGAAGCAAAGTAGAGAGCAGGTTATTTCGGATTTTAGGTTATGTGGTCAGAAGGACGAATTATTAACCTTGGTCTGAAGCAGCTTTTAAGGAATAATGGCATTTATAAGGTGCATTTTACAAGGTGTCAGCATACAATATAGAATGCTTGAATATTTTAGTCAAACACCATGGAAGACGGGAGGTTAAAGTGTCAAGATATTGTCAGTGAATTTGGAAAGTACAATATAGCATTCAGTGGGAGACAAGCAATGGTTGTTAGAGTCATAGAGTCCGATAGCACGGAGACAGGCCTATTAGCCCAAACTGGTCCGTTCCTACCAAAATGCCCATCCACGCTAACCCCATTTCTCTGCCATTGCCCAGTATCTTTCTAATCCTTTACTATCCATGTATTTGTTCAAATGCCTTTTAAATGTTGTTAATGTATCGCTTCAACCACTTCTCATTCCATGTGTGTACCAGCCCCTGTGTTAAAAATTTGTTCCTCAGGTTCCCTTTTATTCTGTCCCCCTGAACGTTTCTGGTGACCTCGAGTCTGTGATTGCCCAACCCTGGGAAAAAAGACTGGGTGCATTCACTCTATCCGTGCCTGACATGATCTTATAAACTTCAATATGATCCTCCCTCAGTCTCATGCAGACAAAAGTAAAAACATTCCTAGCTTGTACAACCTCTTTCTATAACTCAGACCATTGAGACCTTGGCAACATCCTTGTAATTTTTCTATGCACTCTTTCCAGTTTAATAACATCCTTCCTATAACAAAGCGAACAAAACTGAACATAACACTACCAATATGGCCTCACCACCATTCTGTATAACTGCAACATAACTCCCTAATTTCGATACTCAGTGATATACACTGATGAAGGTCAGGATGCTAAAGCTTTCTTCACTACCCTGTCTACCTCTGAATCAACTTTCAGAGAACCATGCACCTGAATTCCCAGGTCCCTCTATTCCACTACAGTCCTTAGGACCCAACATTCACCATGAAACTCCAAACTTGATTTGACTTTCTAAAATGAAGAACTTACATTGATCTATAATAAAATCCATTTGCCATTCTCAGCCTGCTCCCCCAGCTGATCAAGATACTGCTGTAATTTCTGAAATTTCTGATACTCTTCCTCACTCCCAATGATGCCGCCTGTTTTAGTGCCATCTTCAAACTTACAAATCAGGCCTGTACATTCTCATGTAAATCATAGATATAGTAGTATGTAGTGGTCCCAGCACCAACCCCTGAGGCATTCCACTATTCACAGGCCTCCAGTCTGACCAGCATGTTTCCAGTATTAATCTCTGCATCCTACCATCAAGGCAATTTTGTACCTAATTTGCCACCTCCCCCTCAATTCCATGCGATCTAACCTTCCAGAGCGGCGTACCAAGTGGAACCTTATTGAATGCCTTACTGGAATCCATCTAGACTACGTATACCACCCGGAACTCCTCAACGTTGCTGATCACTTTAGCAAAGAAGTCCAACAAAATTGTGAGTCATTAACTGCCTTGCACAAGCTCCCGTGCTGAATCTACTGAAGGGCTTTTGCCCGAAACATCAATTTTCCAGTTCCTCGGATGCTGCCTGACCTGCTCTGCTTTTCCAGGACATTTCTAATCTTACTCCGAACCACACCTTGTCTTTCCAAATGCATGTATATCCAATCTCTCCAAATCTTCTAAAGTAACCTCCCCACTATATTTATGGATTACTGGTCTTTAGTTCCCAGGTTTATATTTGTAGCATTTCTTGAACATGGGCTCAGCATTCGCTACGCTCCAGTCGTCCAGGACTTCACGTATTGGTCAGCGATGATAGAAAAGAACCAAGCAGTGCTCCTGCAATTTCTTCTCTATCCTCCTATCCTCCTGCGGTATTCCTGAATATAACTGGTCAGGACCAGGAGTTTTTAGAAATACTGCAAAGTCTGAAACATACGTCTATTGATTTCAGGTACAAACACCAAAGAGTGAGAAAGTGACTCAATGATGGTTTCCATAACAAATTAGAAAATATGTTAATCGTAGGAAGTGACTTCAGAAGAATTCCAGCTATTGTGGAAACCCGAGAATTCTCAGAAATTAACTATACAAAAAAGGAAGGCCATGAAAGTGAATAGGAAATCAAATTGAGAACATGCTCGCTAACAAACAGGAACACAAAGACTGCATCAGTCTACGATCTATATTTCAAAGGAAACAAAATAAAAGCAAGGTCAAATGTGGAAATTTGTAATCGGGAGAGGAGAGGTCATTGTGGAGAACAGGGAAATGACCAAGAAAACAACCAGTTACTTTGCATCTGTCTTCATAGAGGAAGATTCCGAAAATCATCCAGTAATACCAAGTGATCATATCGGACTCTTGCAGCTGAAGACAT
The DNA here is from genome assembly GCF_037043375.1 of Chiloscyllium plagiosum. Lineage (NCBI taxonomy): Eukaryota > Metazoa > Chordata > Chondrichthyes > Orectolobiformes > Hemiscylliidae > Chiloscyllium > Chiloscyllium plagiosum. Next base: position 66,107,701 of record NW_028270175.1, on the reverse strand, counting down.
AGAGTCAATTCATATCAGTAACAAGGTAGTACTTGAACATGGAGCTGGATTGAGCATTGCTAAGTCTGACGAAACAGATGTACTTCCTATCAAAATGTCGGAAATAAATCACCAATAGTAGTATGAATTGCACTGTCAATGACTGTGTTTTATTTTCCTGTACATTCTGCAGAGACCGGAAACTATTGTGGATAAACGTGAATCAAGCACTATAGATGAATGGAAGGGATCCAAACAGATAAAGGGAAAAAGACATAGTGTGGAGAACTGACAGTTAACTTGACATTTGTAGGGAAACTGTTGGAATCTATTACACAGGATGACATTTGCTATTTAGAAATTAACAGCAACAATGAAGAGAATCAGCATGCATTTCTGATAGATAAATCATACTTGATAAACTTCGGAATTGTTCGAAGTTGTTCCTGACAGCATAAATAATGTGAAACCAGTAGAAGTGGCTTATATTGGATTTTCGGAAGGGTTTCGATATGATCTCAGTGAGTTCGTAAATGCAATGAATGTGAAGGGTATTTGGAATATATGTAATTGGAAAGTTAAAGTTTGGTTCGCCTTCACATAAGAGAGTCAGAACATTGATGTAAAGTCATGTTTAAGTAGTTTCACAGCGTGTTTTTGGGACTGTATCTGGAGTATTGTGTACAGTTTTGGTGACCGAATCTCAGAAAGAATATACTGACCACAGAGGAAGTGCAGTGGACATTCTTCAGATTAATCTCTCTGGTGGTGAGATTGCCTGATGAGGAAACTCGGTCTGTGTTCTCAAGAGTTTCAAAGAATGAGAGGTGGGTCACAGTGAAATTTAGAACATTCACAAAACATATGACAAGTTGGGAATTAACAAAACGTTTCCCTCGCTGTCTATTCCAAAGTCAAAGCAAATAATGGCAGGATCTGGGACAGGCCAGTTAAGACTGCAATAAGGAGAAAATTTTTCACCTGGAGGGGACTAACTAACACAGGGGCATGGAAACCTACTGGCTGGCAAGATTAGTGAGAATCTCCAGATATTCTCCAAGTGTGTCCAATGGAGTAGTATAACCAGGGAACAGGTAGGACTCATTGGTGACTTGCCAAGTTGCAACCAAATCAACTTAGTGGTAGGAGACAGACGGTGGTGGTAGAAGGTTGTTTGTGCGATTGGAGGCTAGTGTCCAATGGTGTACCACGGGGATCAGTGCTGTGTCTCTTAATATTTGTGATTCGGAAGTGTTCGTGTTGGACTGGGGTGGACAAAGCTAAAAATTGCATAACACCAGATTATACTCCAAAAGGTTTATTCGGTGGCACCAGCTTTCGAAGCGCTTCATCAAAGCGCACAACCACCTGGTGAAGACGCAGCGCTTCGAAAGCTCGTGCCTCCAAATGAACCTGTTGGACTATAAGCTGATGTTTCCTGATTTTAATCCTTATCATAATGGATGCAGGTGTGAATATGGACGAGGGGTGGTGGGGGCGGGGGGTGCGGGGTGTCATAAGTAAGTTTGTGTTTGATAGAAAGATTGGCCGGGTAGTTGGCAGTGAGGAGGAAGGCCTTATGTTACAGGAAGATACAGATGGAATGGTCAGATGGTCACATCAATGGCGGGTGGAATGTAACCCTGATAAACATGAGGTCATGCACATTGGAAGAAGGAACCAGGCAGGGGAGGACTCAATGAATGGCAGCACACTCGGAAGCTCAGAGGGTGCTTCTTCACACATTCCTAACACACAATTTGAGAAAGCCTGCGGGAGCGTAAACACAGCCTGCACACATCGAAGCATAGATTATAAGTGCCATGCGGAACTTTTGTTAGCTTAGATGGAATACTGTGTGTAGTTCTGGGAGCTACATTACAGGAAGGATGTGATTGCACTGGAGGGGGTGCAGAGGAGATTCACCAGGATGTTCCCTTGGATGGAGAATATCAGCTATGGAGAAAGGCTGGATAAGCTCGGGGTGTTTAGTTTGGGGTAGAGAAGGCTAAGGGGGACGTGAATCAGGAGGATAAGATTACGAGGGACATGGACGGGATGGATAAACAGCAGCTGGTCCTTTTAATCAAAGAGGCACACTTTTAAAGTGAAGGGTTTGAGGCTTAGTGAGGATTTGAGGACTGTTTTTCACCAAAAGTGTGTTGGGGTCTGGGATGCATTTCTGAGAGAGGAATTGTCATGGTAACCTCAAAAGATTCATAGCGACGGGTTTTATGTTGGAAAGTGGGGCTAATGTAGACCGTGCTGTATTTCTGATTGTACAGAGGTTTGTGCTTCTGTGATTGTATGGCTGTGGAAGGTCACTCATTCAGTAGCTTAAGATAGGAATTGATGGGTTTCTGAAGAATATCTTATCAAAGTGTATATGAGTGAACTTGTAATATCTTCTAAAAATACGTCAATGGCAAAATTAAAAGTAAAAGGTGCAACTTTCTTACAGTCTGATACCAGATAATTGAGGACCGGGAAATAGCAGAACTATCGAGCAAGTACTTCAGCTATGCCTTCACAGAAGAAAAAAATAACAAAAACAAAATTTCCTCGCCATGCAAGGAAACTTTAGTCTGGTGAGAAAAAAGGAATAGAATGAAATTGGCAACTACAAAGTTTTAGAGAAAGTATTGGACTGAAATTAATGGGCATAGGCAATTTCGACAGAGGTTTATGAAATAGAAATCATATTTGAGAAAGTGGCTTTTAGCAAAATTATGGAGAAGGAATCAACGCAATACAATTGGAAAATTCGAAAGATTTTTGATAAAGCCCCAAGCATTTTGTGCAAATTCGAATGGGACTGGGGCTAATATATGGCCATGGTTTACGAATGGGAGAGCTGGCAGGAAACAGTGAGTAGGAACAAAACCATGGTTTTTGAATGGAAGGCTTGGAGGATATAACAAGTATCGAGATTTGGCATCTAGCTATTCCTAATACACATCATATATTTGGTTGAGGGGCTCAATTGCAATATTCCCAAGTCTGCTGATGGCATTAAACGATTTTGGATTGTGAGTGGGTGAGGAGGATGTAAAAAAGGCTCCAAGGTGATTGAGACAAGTGGAGTGACTGGGCAAATACCTGCCAGATGGGGAGCAATGGGGGGAGATGTGATGTTGTGTACTTTGATCAATTGAATGGCAGCCTTTCATTTGGAAAGGGATTGGTTGAAAAATGTTGATCTACAAATGAACTTAAACTGCATTTTTGTTTATTTCTGCGCAGCCTTCCGAGTCCATGTAGGGCAGTGAGTTCTGAACACGGACGTCAATGCTGGGAATGGCATTGGCACGCTGTATGCAGTGTAATAGACCCAGCAAGTAGGGAGCTGTAACATTGAAAAGGATCTCCCTGTACACCAGTTACTGAAAGAAATACTGCAGGAGCTGAAAGCAGATAGGAAGATAAATGGTTTATTCACCTTCATTTCAGGGGGATTTAGAATACAGGAGTAAGGGTCATTTATTGCAACTGTACAGGGCCTCGGTGGGACTCCATCTCGAACATTGTGCAGTTTTGGTGTCCTTACCTAATAAAGAGCCAATCTGACATTGAGGGAGTGCAGTGAAGGACGACCACACTGATCTCTGGGATGACAGATTAGTTGTGGGAGCAGGGTTTGGGGTGACTGGGCCCGTATTCCATGGGCTTTAGGAAAATGTGTGGAGATCAGTGAGATATATAAAATTCTGACAGGGTGTGACAGATTGGAAGCAGGGATGATAGATCACTTTGTAGAAAACGGTTCACGAATCGCATTGCAGTCAAATCATACTTAATACACAAGCGTTATCAGAGAACTCCCTACATATTGATGGGCCGAAGGCACTATATTTCATGGAGAGAAAAGTGCAGCTGGGACCACTACGAGATGAGCCACGACTTTATTTACTGGTGGAGTCGTGTCAACGGGCCGAATGGCCCACTCGTGTTCCTCAGCCCTATGTTCTGATGTTCCTTTCAGCCCTTCGGACCTGCTACACAGGGGCAGATCAAGGCCACTCCGATGGTTGAGTGCAGTTTTGGCAATTTACTTGTAAAATCCAGGCTTGGTCAGGAAGTGACACTCACCCCCAATCACTGTTTCCAGGCTTCCCCTCTCCGCAACGTCTGCTCCAGATGTGGGTCGTGTTACAGACCCAGATTTACTGTGAATACAGCCCCCATGCCCCACCCAGCGTTAACTTAAATCCTCTGCTCAACCGAATGCAGCATTACACAACACAACTTCCGGGAAAATAACCAGTAACTTTTACAAAAGCACAACATGTGAAATTAATAAATAGGAACAAGAGTAGGCTATTCGGCCCCTCAAGATTGCCCTGTCATTTAATCCGAACATGGCTGATCTACTCCAGGTCTAACTCCACTTTCTTGCCGACTCCTTGTATCCCTCCACACCTCTCTGGGTTAGGGAATTCCAGACATTCACTACCGTCTGACAGAAGACATCACTTTGCATCTCAGATAGAAATCGATATTCCATATTCTGTATCTATGCCCTCGAGTTCAAGACTCCACTCAGAAATGGTGACAACGTCTCAACATCTACCTTCTCAAGTTCCTTCTATGTCTTGTATATTTCAGCAGTATCAGTCCTCATTCATTTAAACCACAATGAATAGTCGCCTCATCATTTTAGAGATTCTCAATAACACCACCCTTTCATCCCTGGAAGCCGGCTAATGAACCAACCTCGTTACTTGCTGCATCAGCATGCCGACTTTATGTTTCAAACACAGGAACATTCCAATCCCTTTGTTCTGTTCTTTTTCTGGAAGTCCTCTCCATTAAATAACAGCCTGCTTTTGATTCTCAGTGTCATCCTCAAACTCGGATGTATATTTAACTCAACTCTCTCCTTCAAACTATCAGTATAGAGTGTAAATAACTGATGCCATCGGACTGATGTGGTCCTACAGCAGACCCACCTTTATCATGAAGATTCATTTATCCTGACTCTCCGATTTCTATGTGTTAATCAATCATCATCCCATGTTAATACATTCCCCATCATCCTACGGGCTTCTGTCTTGTGTAAGAACTTTAATTTTGTAATACCTTATGGAAAAACTCTAGAAAGCTTGGTGTCTACCAGATCCCCTTTATCAAGTCCGCTTGTTACATTCTCAGGCATCTCCAGAAATACTTTGCATGATTCTACAGGGCAAAGTATAATTTCACTTTCACAGACCCACACTGATTCTGCGTGAAGCTTTTCTAAATGTCTATGCTGATCAGGTTTTCCGAATTAAGCTCGTTCCATCTGCTTATATTTGATCCATATGCCTCGAAATGATTCCCATTCATATGTTTGTCCAAATGAGTTTTAAATGTTGCAGCTGTACATGGATCTACCACTTTTCCTCTGGCAGCTCATTCCATACCCACACCACTCTCTGTGTAAAAACACAGCCCCTGCGTCCCTTGTAAATTTTCCCTCTTTCATCTTAAACCTATGCCTTCAATGGATGAACTCCCACATCCTGTGGAAAAGATCTTGGCTATTCACCCTATCCATGCCTCTCATCATTTTAGATACTTATATAATGTTATCCCTCAACCTTCTAACTCCATCCAATACAAACTTTAAGAACAAGCATTTAAAGATAAATACTACAAATTTGAAACTATAGTAAACATGACAGGGAAACAATACTTCGCCCAAACTTCATACTGTGATTTGTTTTTTCTCCCTATTACAATACTAAGGCAGCATGAAACGCTTACTAGTGCCAATAAGAAGTCAAGCACCTGATATCCTTTGTCTAAAGGACGTGATGATCTCGACAGTGAAAACGTATTTATGGCCAGGTCTTCATAATGCCACATAGTCAACATTCTCCCTCCTGGCCTCCATATGACCTTGTGTGATTGTGTCTTCTTTATCTTGCACTCAATAGAGAGAACCCCTTTCCCCATTCACATCTTAATTTAAACCCATTTTATATCATCTTCTCGTTCACCACTGCTAAAAGCCGGTTTATCTTTGCCACGCCCCGTTTCCCTGCCACCGCTCTCCCACCTCTGGCAAGGTACTAAGAAGCCAAGTTTCCAATGCTTTTCAGTTGTGAAGAAGTGTCACACTGGGATTGAAATGCTAACTCTGTTTCCCTGTCTCTGCAGATGCTGACAGACCTGCTGAGTTTCTCCAGAAGTGAATAGGCACAGAACAAATTTTCACAAAACAAATAACTATGGATACTGGTAATAAAAATACCAAAATTGCTTGAGAAACTGGGAGCTTTGCAGAGGGTCACTGGACCTGAAAGTTTAACACTGCATTCATTCCAGTTAATGCTGCAACATCTTCAGCAAATTCTTCAGCAATTTCTGTTTTTGGACAATTTCCAAAGAAGTATGTCAAAGATGCTCAAACATCCTGTCCAACATGGAGTGCTGTATACTGGGAACTGAACAATAACGCATGGTGCACAAGTTCCTTCACTCTGAATCTACATGAGTCTGGCATCACTGACACGACAGAGCTCTTAATCATGGTCAGGGAGAAAACCAGAGGGAAACACATTCACTTCAAATGCAGAAGTTGACGTTGTGGAAGAGAAACGATTTAGATTATTACTTTAAATTGATTGAGTTGAAGTAACAAATTAGAGGCGTGACACCAGAGGGAGGCCCTCAGCAGAATGAGATAATGAAAATGCAAGTGTTACCGCATCAGAAACCAGGTTAGGTACAGAATAGAGGGCTGATGGGTGAATGGGTCTCGGTGTGAACTGGGGGACAGTCAGTAGAATTGAATTGTAGATATTGCAATTCAAACTGGGTTATCATTTGATGCCGTAGATCACAGCAGCGGCAGAAACAGAATTGTATTCAATGACAATCTGTAACATTTTCCCGACGATAATTCATCAGTCCACCATTATATCAAACCGATCCATGGTTCAGTGATGAGTGTGGGTGAACATGCCAGGGTCGGAATCACGTGCACCTAAATCTGTTGATAACCCATTAAAGCTACCACAATTAACTGTTTTTTATTTCGACCAGCAGAACTAATGTCTGATGGAGAGGGGAAAAGATCCTAAGACTAAATGATCAGATCTAAGCTCTGTCGTCCTGCAAATCCAAACATAAATGTCGATGGACTATGGAACAATTTAATGGAGGAGAGGACTCCACAAATATCCTCATCCTAAATATCGGAACAGCTCTGTACGTCAGTGAAAAAAGTCAAGGATGTGGTGTCTGCACTATCCTGAGCCAGACGTGATGAGTGTATGATCCAACTCACACTCATCATGGTTCGCACAGACTCACAGATGCCAGTCTTCAAGCAATTCGATTCGCTGTACGGTCATGAGGAAACAGCTGAACACTGTAGATATGACAAAGGCAATGGGCCCTGACCCCATTCCTGCAATAGGACTGAAGACTTGTGCTGCACAGCAAGCCGTGCCCATGGGGAAGACGTTTCATTCCTGCTCCAACTCTGACATCTCCCTGGCAATGAGGAAAATTACTCAACAATGTCCAGTCCCTGAATAGGAGAATAATTACAATCTGACCAATTAGCACACCCTCAGTCCCAACTCGACAGTCAAATTGTTGAGAATACTTTTCGATAGAGCTGTCAAGTAGCACCGAAATAATCAGGTCACTGTGGTTTCTGATAGGTCCCCATGTGGAGATGGTTCTGCAGTGGACATATCATTGGATTACGAATCCAGAGCAGGCCAATGCTCTGGCAGCTGGTGGAAGTTAAAAATAATTAATAAAATTTCGAGACCTAAAATCTGGTGTCAGTAACAGTGATCTTGTGTCCAATGTTGATTGTGAACATCGATCTCCTTTACCAATATACTTTCAGGAAGTGAATCTGCCGTGCTTTCTTGGTCAAGCCTAAAAGTGACACCAGACACACAGATCAAGAAAGCACGGGAGATTCACTTCCTGAAAGTACATTGGGGAAGGAGATCGATGTTTACAATCAGCATTGGACAGTTTTACTGACACCAGATTTGAGGTCTCGATATTTTATTGATTATTGTTAACTTCCACCAGCTGCCAGAGCATTAGCCTGCTCTGGATTCGTAATCCAATGATATGTCCACTGCAGAACCATCTCCACATGGGGACCGATCAGAAACCACACTGACCTGATTATTTTGTGCTACTTGACAGCTCTATCGAAAAGTATTCTCAACAATTTGACTGTCGCGTTGGGATTGTGGGTGTGGTAATTGGTCAGATTGTAATTATTCTCCAATTCAGGGACTGGACATTGTTGAGTAATTTTCCTCATGCCAGGAAGATGTCAGAGTTGGAGCTGGAATGAAACGTCTTCCCCATGGGCACTGCTTGCTGTGCAGCACAAGTCTTCAGTCCTATTGCAGGAATGGGGTCAGGGCCCATTGCCTTTGTCGTATCTATAGTGTTCAACTGTTTCCTCATGACCGTACAGTGAATCGAATTGTTTGAACACTGCCATCTGTGATTCTGTGCGAACCATGATGAGTGTGAGGTGGATCATCCACTCAACACGTCTGGCTGAGGATAGTGCAGACACCACATCCTTGACTTTTTTCACTGACATACAGGGCTGTTCCGATATTTAGGATGAGGATATTTGTGGAGTCCCCTCCTCCAGTAAATTGTTTAATAGTCCATCGACATTTATGTTTGGATTTGCAGAACGACAGAGCTTAGATCTGTTCTGTTAGTCTTGGGATCATTTTCCCTCTTATCAGACATTTGTTCTGCTGGTCGGAATTTAACCAGTTAAGTGTAGTAGCTTTAATAGGTTGTCAACAGGTTTAGGTCTACGTGATTTCGACCTTGGCATGTTTTGCATCACTCCTCACTGAACCATGGATCGGCTTGATGGTAATGGTGGACTGATGAATTATCGTCGGGAAAATGTTACGGATTGTGGTTGAATACATTTCTGTTTCTGCCGCTGCTGTGGTCTACAGCATCAAATGATAACCCAGTTTGAGTTGCAATATCTACAATTCAATTCTACTGACTGTCCCCCAGTTCACACCGAGACCCATTCACCCATCAGCCCTCTATTCTGTACCTAACCTGGTTTCTGATGCGGTAACACTTGCATTTTCATTATCTCATTCTGCTGAGGGCCTCCCTCTGGTGTCACGCCTCTAATTTGTTACTTCAACTCAATCAATTTAAAGTAATAATCTAATTCGTTTCTCTTCCACAATGTCACCTTCCGTATTTGAAGTGAATGTGTTTCCCTCTGGTTTTCTCCCTGACCATGATTAAGAGCTCAGTGATGCCAGACTCATGTAGATTCAGAGTGAAGGAACTTCTGCACCATGCGTTATTGTGTAGTTACCAGTATACGGCACTCCATGTTGGACAGGATGCTTGAGCATCTTTGACATACTTCTTTGGAAATTGTCCAAAAACAGAAATTGCTGAAGAAATTGATGAAGATGTTGCAGCATTTACTGGAATGAATGCAGTGTTAAACTTTCAGGTCCAGTGACCCTCTGCAAAGCTTCCAGTTTCTCAAGCAATTTTGGTATTTTTATTACCAGTATCCATAGTTATTTGTTTTGTGAAAATTTGTTCTGTGCCTATTGATTTCTGGAGAAACTCAGCAGGTCTGTCAGCATCTGCAGAGAGAGGGAAACAAAGTTAGCATTTCAAGCCCAGTGTGACACTTCTTCACAACTGAAAAGCATTGGAAACTTTGCTTTTTAATACCTTGCCAGAGGTGGGAGATCGGTGGCAGGGAAACGGGGCGTGACAAAGACAAACCGGCTTTTAGCAGTGGTGAACGAGAAGATGATATAAAATGGGTTTAAAATAAGGTGTGAATGGAGAAAGGGGTTCTCTGTATTGAGTGCAAGATAAAGGAGACACAATCACACAAGGTCAAGGGAGGGAGAATGTTGACTATGTGGCATTATAAAGATCTGAGCAGAAATACGTTTTCACTGTCGAAATCATCACCACCTTTAGACAAAGGATATCAGGTGCTTGACTTCTTATTGGCACTAGTAAGCGTTTCATGCTGCCTTCGTATTGTAATAGGGAGAAAAAAACAACTCACAGTAAGAAGTTTGGGCTGAGTATTGTTTATCTGTGTTGTTTAGTATAGTTTCAAATTTGCAGTATTTATCTTTAAATGTTTGTTCTTGAAGTTAGTATTGGATGGAGTATAGAAGGATGAGAGATGACATTACGGAAGTTTTTAAAATCATGAGAGGTATGGATAGGGTGAATAGCCAAGGTCTTTTCCACAAGATGGGGGAGTTCTGCCCTAGAAGGCATAGGTTTAAGATGAAAGAGGGAAAATTTACAAGGGACGCAGGGGCTGTGTTTTTACACAGAGAGTGGTGTGGGTTTGAAATGAGCAGTAGATGCATGTACAGCTAAAACATTTAAACTCATTTGGATTGGAAACATTTAGAGGCATATGGACCAAATGAAAGCAGATGGAACGAGCTTAATTTGGAAAACCTGACCAGCATAGACATTTATAAAAGCTTCACGCAGGTTCAGAGTGGTTTTTGAAAGGGAAGTTATATTTTGCCCTGTAAAACCATACAAAGTACTTCTGGAGATGCCTGAAAATGTAACAAGCGGACTTGATAAAGGGGATCTGGTGGACACCCAGCTTTCCAGAGTTTTTCCATAAGGTATTACAAAATAAAAGTTCTTACACAAGACAGAAGCTCGTCGGATGATGGGGAATGTATTAATATTGGATGATGATTGCTTAACATATAGAAATCGGAGAGTCAGGGTAAATGGATATTCATGATAAAGGTATATCTGCTGGAGGACCACAGCTATCAGTCCGATGGCATAGTTATTTACATTCTATACTAATAGTTTGAAGGAGGGAGTTGAGTGCAATATACTTCCGAGTTTGAGGATGCCACTAAGAATCAAAAGGCAGGCTGTTATTTAATAGAGAGGACTTCCAGAAAAAGAACAGTACAAAGGGATTAGAATGTTCCTGTGTATGAAACATAAAGTCAGCATGCTGATGCAGCAAGTAACTGCGTTGGTTCATTAGCCGGCTTCCAGGGATGAAAGGGTTGTGTTATTGAGAATCTCTAAAATGGTCAGGCGATTTATCATTGGGGTTTAAATGAACGTGGAGTGATACTGCTGAAACATACAAGACTTAGAAGGAACTTGAGAAGGTAGATTTTGAGAAGTTGTTGCCATTCCTGAGTGGAGTCTCGAACTCAAGGACATAGAAAACGAATATGGAACATTGATTTCTATCTGAGATGCAAAGTGATGTCTTGTCTCAGAAGGTAGTTAATGTCTGAAATTCCCTAACCCAGAGAGGTGTGGAGAGATACAAGGAGTCGGAAAGAAAGTGGAGTTAGACCTGGAGCAGATCAGCCATGTTCGTATTAAATGACAGGGCAATCTTGAGGGGCTGAATAGAGAGTACATTCATCAGCCAAATAACAGTCAGGAAGCAACTTTTAATTAACCAGCTGCTCTGTGTTTTCAAGCTTCCATTTCTTTTAGCCTGATGGAAGAGGTTGTGGTAGATCATTACTGGGGTGTGATTGGTCTTTGATAATGTTAGAACAAAACATTCTAGGACAGAAACAGGCCATTCGATGGTCCAAGCCTGCGCCAATCCAAATCTTCTAACTAAACCTGTCGCCTATTTTCTAAGGATCTGTATCCATTAGCTCTCTTCTCATTCATGTTTCTTTCCAGAAACATCTTAAATGGAACTACTGGTCACAGTTCACCATTTTGAGAAATTCCCTCCCACTACTATTTTCTATCTTATGTTGCCCAGCCAGTTCTTTATCCACGTAGCTAGCGCACCATGTGACTTCAATTTCTCCATAGCCCGACCGTGGGGAAACATACCAAACGCCTTTCTGAAGTCCATGTACATTACATCTGCAGTTTTTCCCTCATCAATCAACTTTGTACCTCCTCAAAGAATTCTATTGAGTTGCTAAGACATGACCTTCCCTGCACAAAACTATGTTGTCTATCACTGATAAGACTATTTTCATCCAAATAAGAGTAGATCCTATCCCTCAATATCTTCTCTAGCAAGTTCCCTACCCCTGACATCAGTCTCACCGGTCTATAATTGACTGGATTAGCCCAGTACCTTTCTTAAACAAGGGGATTAACAATTGTCCAGTCATCCGGGACATCAGCCGTGTTTAAGGATGCTCCAAACATATCTGTTCAAGTCCCAGCTATTTCCTGTCTCCCTTCCCTCAGTAATCTGGGCTAGATGTCGGCAGCCTTTCTGCCACAACGAGCCATGTAAATGGAATCGATGGTTGGGATGTTAGAGTCCGTGTTGGTCAGAGCTGTGCACCCAACCTTGTGTAATTTCTCATGGTCCTGAGTAGAGCGGTTGCCGTACCAGGATGTTATGCACCGGGACAATACGCTCTCAATGGTGCATCTATAGATGTAGCGCATGCTGAATTTCATGTATCACCTCAGGAAGGAGAGGCATTGTTGAACCTTCCCGACAATCGGATCGATGTGAGAAGTTCAGGACAGGTTGTGAGTTATCATCACTCCGAGGTACTTGATGCTCTGCATTCCCTCAAACGGTTGATGTAGATGAGGTATGTTCCCCTCCTTTCTTCTTCCAGTCAGTGATCAGTCCTTTACGTTTACCGGATTAGAGAGAGAGGTCATTATCAACAGATCATACCACCAAGCTCTCTATCGCCTTTCTACATTCTGACGCGTTGCTTTTAATATCCGTACTGCTATAGTGATGTCTTCATCGAACTTGTAGCTGGCGTTGTTTGGAATTTGGAAACAGGGAGTACGTAGGGGGCTGAGGACACAGCCGTGGTTGTACAGGGAGGACATTAGGGGGCTGAGGAAACAACCGTGGGAGTACAGGGAGAACAGTGGTAAGCTGAGGGCACAGCCGTGGTGTGCAGGGAGTAGATTGGTTGGCTGAGGACACAGCCGTGGGTGTACAGGGAACACACTAAGGGGCTGAGGACACAGCCGTGGGTGTAGCTGGAGTACCGCAAGGGGCTGAGGGCACAGACATGGGTGTATATGGAATACAGTAAGGGGCTGAGGGCACAGACGTGGGTGTGCATGGAGGACAGTGAGGGGCTGAGGACACAGCCGTGGGTGTACAGGGAGGACAGTAGTGGGCTGAGGGTACAGCCGTGGGTGTACAGGGAGTATTGTCGTGCGTTGAGAACACATCATTCAGCAGTTTTAGTGGTGATTGTTATTGTGGAGAAGGTGCTTTTACCGATCTTCTCGATTGTGGTTCAAAAGCCTGAGGAGCCAGTTGCAGAGGATCGAACCGAGACCAAGGTCGCAGAGTTTTGTGATTAGTCTGTCAGGGATAATGATTTTGAAGATGGAGCTTTACTCAATGAGCAGGAGTCTAGTGTAGGTGTTCTTGTTGTCCAGTTGTTCCATGGATGCGTGCAGGTTCGGGTATGGCCTCTGTTGTGAACCCGTTACATCAGTCGGCAGCAGGTCAGGCTGGGAGACTGGAGTTGGTTGTAGGCCATAACCAGCCTCTCAAAGCACTACATCGTCTATAAGGACACGTTCCATGTGCTTTCTCACTTACGTGGATGATGATGGCCTTCTTGAATCAGATTGGGACTTCGGCTTCTGGAGGGAGAGTCTGAAGTTGTATGTGAATACCTCTGCTAGTTGGTACAAACAGGATCTGAGTGCTCAGCCAGGAACATTCTCCAGTCCCATCACTTTCTTGGATTTGACTCACTGAAAGACTGACCATGCCTGCAGCGGTGACAACAGACACAGGTACATCTGGGGCTTTCGCGGCAAGTGCCATCCCTCAGTGACAGTCACACAGTCATTTATGATCGACATCACCACCCCCCACCTCCCGCTCTCGTCTTCAACACACAAAGACATTGGTTGGTGTGAGCACCATACAGTCAGCATTGAGACAGATTGCCATTAATAGACTGGGACCGTGCGCCATCATGTTCTGTATCACCATAATGGGGTAAATTCATAATAAAATGGTGTGCAGGGTGCCAGTGCCAGTGGTGCAAGGAGTGAAGACTTTGCAGATGTAATTCCATTCAAGCCACTGCTTTAACCTGAATGGAGTCAAGCATCTTGAGCGTTGTGCCTTTTCAATAGTGGACAGTCCTTAGGTAGTCAGGAGGTGCCATTTACGTGAACCATCTGACCTGATGGCAATTTTGCTAGGTTTGCAGATGATACAATGATGATTGGATGGGCAGGTGATATTGAGGAAGTGGAGAGGCTGCAAAAAGACTTGGATAGTTTAGGACACTGGAAAAATACATGGCTGATGGAACACAATATGGAAACATGTGAGATTATGCACTACAGTAGGCGGAATACAGGCAGACACTACGTTCTAAAAGGCTTAATGAAATCTGAAGCACAAAAGCAGTTTGGAGTCCTCGCCCTCTCTTACGGTTAATGCGCAGGTTCAGTTGGCAGTTAGGAAAACAAATGCAATGTTAGCATTCATTTCAAGAGAGTGAGAATACAAAAGCGGAGACATACTGATCAGAATGTAATGGACTATGGTCAGATGGCATTTGGATTATTGTGAGCTGTTCTGGGGACGGATCTACGGGTGTTGGACATGGTTTATCCTGGGAATGATGGCTTGTCATATGAGCGGCAGTTGAGGACTCTGTGTCTGGACTCAATGGAATTTGGAAGAAGGGGGGGGGGGGCATCTGATTGAAACTGACCGACTACTGCAAAGATTGATACAGTTAGAGAATAGAAGATATTTCCACTTGTCTTAGAGACTAAGACAAAATGGCGCAGTTTCAGAGTGAAGAGATAGGCTGCATAGCCTAAATCTATTGCTATATCTCATGTCCTTATGGTCATACAGTCTATTATTCAGTGCAGAGTTGAAAGTCTCAGACCTGCTCTTGTAACCCTTGCTGATTTGACTTCACCTTCTGGTCAATGGTAACCCCTGTAATACGGACGGTGGGAGAATTGAGTGCCAGTCAGTAGCGCAGTAATATGTTGAATATAAGCTGCTATCTGTGAGTCTCATCTGGCGGGAGTACATTGTCTCGACGATGATTGTCATTTTCAGTTTGGTATTTTTGAAGGATCGATCCTGTTACGCTAGTGTTGTTGAATTTAACAAAACAGGTGCAATTTATCACAGCACTCAGCAACAATATGTAATGGAACACTGAACACACATCTAATAACAGAAAGGTCTAAAATGTCCAGTATCAGAAACACTGCTTTCCTGTTCATGTTCAAATTAGACAACCTATCACATCGAGGTGTTCAACCTGGAACTTTTTAAACTTATTTTTTGGTTATGGGAATCACTGGATGGGCCCATCATTTCTTGTCCGTCCCTAGTTGCCCCCTTGAGAAGGTGGTGCTGAGCTGCATTCTTATACCGCTGCAGTCCACCTGCTGTGCGTAGATCCACAATGCTACGAGGGAGGGAATTCTAGGGTTTTGACCCAGCAACAGTGAGAGAATGGTTACATATTTCCAACTCAGCATGTTGACTGGTTTGGAGGGGAGTTTGAAGGTGGTGGTGTTCGCAAAAGCCTGCTGCCCTTGTCATTCAAGACGGAAGTGTTCGTAGGATTGGAAGGTGCTGTCTTGTACATAGTACACACTGCTGCTACTGAACGTTGGTGGTGAATGGAGTGTATGCTTGTGGTTGTGGTGCCAATCAATTGGGCTGTTTTGTCCTGGATGGTGTCAAGCATCTTAGTGTCGTTGTGGCTGCATTCATTCAGGCAATTGGGGAGTATTCCATCTCACTCCTGACTTGTGCCTTGTAGATGGTGAACATGCTTTGGGAAGACAGGAGGTGAGTTACTCGCGCAGTATTCCTAGCCTTTGATCTGCTCTTATGTTTATGTGGCGAGTCCAGTTGAGTTTCTAGTCAATGGTAACCCCAAGTGTATTGATAGGGTGGTGGGGAGGGGAATTTAAGTGACAAATATGCTGCGGAATACCAAGTGGTTATATTGTTTCTTATTGGTGATTGTCATTGTCTGGAATTTGTGTGGTATGAGTGTTACTTGTCAGTTATTAGCCCAAGCCTGGATATTGTCCAGACCTTGTTGCATTTTGGTACGGACTGCTTCCGTACCTGATCACTTGCGAATGGTGCTGAATATTGTGCAGTCATCGTCGAATATCCCCATTCTGACCTTATGATGGAGAGAAGGCCATTGATGAAGCAACAGAACATGTTTGTATCTAGGTTTCATCCAGAGGGCAACTGAAGATGTAAACTAGTATGGTGACGAAACGTCTGGAAATGACCATTCCAGCTCATGGAGCAAACCTACGTCCACATTATCCTGAGGGACTACTGCAGAGATATTCTGGAAGTGAGATGACTGACCTCCAACAACAATGACCGTTTTCCTATCTGTCAGGTATAACTCCAATAATGAAGTAATTACTCACAATATCCTTTTTGCTTGGGTTCCTTGATGCCACATTTGAAAGAATGCAGCCTTGATTTTCCAGTGCTGGAATTCAGTTCATTTGTCTATGTTTGAACAAAAGCTGTGATGAGGTCAGGAGCTGAGTGGCCCTGGTATAACCCAAACTGGGCGTCATTGAGCAGGTTATTGCTGAGCTGGTGCTGCTTGATAGCACTATTGATGAACCCTTCCATCACTTTATTGATGATGGGGAGTAGAATGATGAGGTGGTATTTGGCTGGGTTGAATTTGTCCTGCGTTTTATGTACAGAAAATACTTGAGCAGTTTTTTCCCATTGTTTCACTCTCTATTGCACAAGGGTTAATCCTCTGGCTTGATGGTAATGATCGAGTGGTTTATATGCTGTGTCATGACATTACAGATTGTGCTGGAGTATTGTTCTGATATTGATGTACCACAGCGTCTTATGGATGCTCAGTCTTGAGTTGCTAGATCTGTTTGAAGTCTGTGCCATTTAGCATTGTGATAGTGCCACACAACACAATATAGTTTATTCTCAATGTGACCGTGAGACTTTGTCTCCTCAATGAACAGTGCGGTGGTCAGTTTTACTGATGCTGTCATGGACAGATGCATCTGCAGTTGGTAGATTGGTTAGTGAAACGGTCTGAACTGA
Organism: Chiloscyllium plagiosum; assembly: GCF_037043375.1. Lineage (NCBI taxonomy): Eukaryota > Metazoa > Chordata > Chondrichthyes > Orectolobiformes > Hemiscylliidae > Chiloscyllium > Chiloscyllium plagiosum. Next base: position 66,090,633 of record NW_028270175.1, on the reverse strand, counting down.
ATTGATGGCCATGATATGTAAACTTTGGAAAGGTGCAACTCAGTGTTTTCAGTTCCAATCAAAGGTTCCATTCCTTACAAATTATAACTAGCAAATGATTATTTACAAATTACGCACCAATATGCGAGGATTAAAAAGACTGTTCTCCTTGATTCATTTTCTCCTGCACAAGTTTACATTTCCATATCCTCTCCACTCAACAATCCTGTCCACTACCACCATCGTGACATCCCAGTCTCCGCCTCAGCCTCAGTACAACTCCTGGATAAACCATCGTTTGTGCCTTTGTTCATCTCCACATACAGCTGTTTCAAGTTCCTTTTTACCACGTATCCATTGCAAAATAATTGCACTTGAGATGTTTACGTTCTCTTCACAGATACGGAAAGTTGGAAACATGGGAAGACAGTGTAATCATAATCAAGAGCCACAAAATAATAATCTGTTGATATCGGCTTGCCTCATGCCCATTAAAGAAGGCAATGGGTCATTCTTCCCTGATCAAGTCTCCGTGTGACTGCAAACCTACAGCACTGTGTTTTACTCTTTACTGTCCTGTAGAACAGGTGAACCAGCCACTAAGTTCAAGGTCGGCATAACATGCTGGCCTGACCAGGGCTGCACACATCCCGTGAGGGCAGATCAAAAGGAAAGATAATTCCCTCCCGCTGCGTGTATCCCATATTCTTGCAGCTGACTTCCTTTCAGGTAGGTGGCCATTCACAATTTTAGATGTATTCTTTGTAATTGTGTCTCTCCCCAAGAGTGATGTCTATATCGATAGGCACCTCTGGTGCTGGCTTTATTGTTGCTAACCTACAGATGTAAGGATGTTTTAAGTTCCACATCAGTGGCAGTGCATTGTAAATGAATGGTTTCCTGTGTCACATGAAGGAAATGGAGCCAGCTAAGCGAGGGAAGGAATTATTGTGATCAACTCTGAGAGCGTTGCTGAGGCAGTGTTTGGGGTATTGTGCACAGATTGTATCTCCTTTATAAGGAGCGATCTCCATATCACAGAGAGAATGAACAGGGGTTCCGCCGGATTATTCCCTGATATGATGGCACCATGAGAATTGAGTAAAGGTTGATCTGTCCCGCTGTGAGATAGTAAGAGGTGATTGCTTTGAACTTTGAGGGGGATGGACAATCACTCCTTATATTCTAACATACAATGAGAATGTGATAAGTTCCATGACTGTATTTCACTCAGGATGCATGAGGCTGGATAGTTTAAGTGCCTCTGTGGACGTTACGCCTACCCACAAAAAACCCCACTCCCTACCGCGATTGAGAGAGACAGAGAGGTCCCTTTTGAATAAACTCTCCCCACATTAATACAGTGCAGTTGGTGTGTGATCTTGCACTGAATGTCATATTATCCACCACCCCGGCAGCAGCCACAATACCTTCATTCTATAACAGTCAACTATTTCCACCAGCTTCTGACCTTCATGAAGAGCATGAATCCATATCATCAGAGATGTAAGGTGTCTCCTTAAGGTTTAGAGCATACGACTATAAGACATAGGAGCAGAAATTAGGCAAGTTTGCCTATTGAGTCTACTCCACCATTCAATCATTGCTGATAAGTTTCTCAAACCCATTCTCCGACCTTCTGCCCGTAATCCTTAATCCCCTGGATAATCAAAAAAACTATCTCCGTCTCAAATATATTCAATGACCTGGCCCCACAGCATTCTCTGGCAATAAATTGCAAAGATTCACCATTCGCTGGTTAAAGAAGTCTCCTTATCAACGTTCTAAAAGATGTTCGCTTTAAGCTAAGGCTGTGTCCTTTCGTCTTAGTCTATTCTACCAATGGAAACATCTTATGAACCATTCGGTTCAGGTCATTCAGTATTCTGTATGTTTCAATTACATTTCCTCGCTTCCTTATAAACTTTATCATGTATAGACCCAAAGACTCAAACATTCCTCATACAATAAACTTTTTCACTCCTCTGATTATTCCCGTGAAAATCTTCTGAACATGCTCCAGGGACAGTGCATCCTTTCTGAGATATGGAGCTCAACAGTACGCGCAACACTCCAAATGTAGTCTGACCAAAGCTGTATACAGCCTGTTCTTATATTCAATTTCTCTCGTAATAAATGCCATCAATAATGACTACAATTGCCCTTCTAACTACTACCTCAGCCTGCAAGCTTATCTTAAGAGAACCCTGCACTAGAACTCCCAAGTCCCTTGCACTTCAGATTTCTGAATTTTCTCCCCATTTAGGAAATAGACCATGCCTCCATTCTTCATGCTAAAGAGCATGACCTCACACTTTCAGACGTTGGATTGCATCTGCCAACCCCTTTTCCTGGCCAATTCCTTCTTCAGCCTCTCTGCCTCCTCTCTCCGACCTGACCCTCTACGTATCTTAGTTTCGTCTGCAAACTTAGCCAGAGTGCCGTCAGTTCCATCAACTAGGTTGTTAACGTATAAGGTAAAAAGTTATGGTACCAATACTGTGCCTTGCTGACCACCACTTGTGACCTTCTGCCATCCTGAGAAGGACCATTTTATCCCCACTCTCTGCTTTCTGTCAGACAGGCAAGCTTCTATTCACGCCTCTACCTTGCCTCCAACACCACGGACCCTTATCTTAATCAATAATCCCCTGTGTGACACCTTGCCAAAGGCCTTCTTGACGTTCAGGTGGATAACATCCATTGGCTGTACTTGATCGAGCCTGCTCATTTTTTCTTCAAAGATTTCCAACAAATTTGTCAGGCATGACCTTCCCTTGATGGAACCATGCTAACTTTGCCCTATTTTGCCAAATACTTCCAAGTATTCAGAAATCTCATCCTTCACAAGGATTCGCAGGATCTTACCCACGACTAAGGTTAAGCATTTGTTTTTGTCTTTTCTTCCTTACTCCCTGGGTAAAAACAGATGTCACATTAGGGGGTTTCCAATGTTCTAGGATCGTTCCTTTCTCGAGTGATTCCTGAAAAATCACCACCATCACCTCAACTAACTCTTCAGCTATCTCCCTTGTAACACAGGCATTTAATCCCTCTGGTTCAGGTTATTTAACTAACTTTAAGCCATTCAGCTTTTTCCTAGCATTTTCTCCATGGTGGTGGTCACCATACTCAGCTCTAGCCACTCACTCTTCTGAATGTTTGAGATATTATTCGTGTCTTCCACCATGAAACTTGTGCACAGTAATTATCCAAATCCTCGGCCATTTTCTTTGTCCCCACTACTATCTCTCCTGTGTCATTTTCCAGCAATCCAATGCCATATTTTGACTCTCTTTTGTACTTTATATGTCGAAAGAAACTCTTACATTCCTTCCTTTATATTACTGGTGCGCTTACCCCGATATTTAATAATCTCCCTCCTTATTTTATTTTGTTTGCCTTCTGTTTTGTCTTTGTAATTTTCCCAACCCTCTGGTTTCCCACTGCACTTTGCCACATTATTGTCTTTCTCTTTTGATTTTATGCTATACCTGACTTCCTTCGTTAGTCACGGTTACCTCATTCTCCATGTATCATGCCTCTTTTTATTCGGGGTAAATCTCTGTTGCATCCTGAATTACTCCAAAAATCTCCTGCCATTGCTGCTCCACTGTCTTTGCTGCTGGGCCCTTCTACCAGTCAATTCTACCCAGCTCCTTTCTCATGGCTCTGTAATTGCCTTTATTCAGCTCTAATACCGTTACCTCTGATTCTAACTTTGCCAATGAAGTTTCAGAGTAAAGTCAATCATATTATGATCATTGCCTCCTATGATTTCCTTCTCCTTAAGCTCTCTGAACTAAAATGCCTTCACAAGCTGTTCCAAAAACCAACTCATCGACATTCCACAAATTTCTTTTCCTGCAAACCACTACCAACCTGAATTCCCAGCCCACCTCCGTAATGTAATCCCACATGATCACTGTAACTGTGTCTTTCCTCCACTTCTTTCTAGTTCCTGGTATATCCTGCACCTCAGCTCCTGACTACAGTTTGGAGGCCTGAACAAAGCTCCAACTACATTTTTTTAACCTTTTTGATTCCTCAGGTCTCCCGATACAGATTCCACACCACTTGACCTTACTTCATTTCTTATTATTGATTTAATTTCATTTCTTTCTAATAAGACAGCCCCATTCCTTCTATCCAACTGCCTATCTTTTGATGAGATGCATATCCTTGAATATGCAGCTGCCAATTCTGATCCTCTTGCAGCGACGTCTCCGTGATGGCGACCTGCCAATTTGTGTATGAGTCACAAACATTTTTAATTTATTCGTTTTCCTGCATGCATTCCGATATAACAGTTCAACCCTGTTTTAGTCATTCCTCTTCTCATTGTCATTTGTTTGTCCTGTGTGTTTGAAGTTTGATTGCTCACACTTTCCATACTCCCTGTGTATGGTGCTGCGTCTGTGCTGGAGATTTGAATAACTTGGAGTCATGGAATCATAGAGATGTATAGCATGGAAACAGAACCTTCGGTCAAACCCGTCCATGCCGATCAGCTATCCCAACCCAATCTCGTCCCACCTGCCAGCACCCGGCCCATATCCCTCCAAACCCTTCCTATTCATATATCCATCCAAATGCCTCTTAAATGTTGCAATTGTACCAGCCTCCACCACTTCCTCTGGCAGCTCACTCATATACGTACCACCTTCTGCGTGAAAACGTTTTCCCTTAGGTCTCTTTTACATCTTTACCCTCTCACCCAAAACCTGTGCTCTCTAGTTCTGGACTCCCCGACCCCAGGAAAAAGACTTTGCATATTTACCCTATCCATGCCCCTCATAATTTAGTAAACATCTATAAGGTCACCCCTCAGCCTTCGACGCTCCAGGGAAAACAGCCCCAGCCAGTTCAGCCTCTCCCTGTAGCTCAAATTCTCCAACCCTGGAAACATCCTTGTAAATCTTTTCTGAACCCTTTCAAGTTTCGCAACATCTTTCCAATAGGAAGGAGACCAGAATTGCATGCAATATTCTGACAGTGGCCTAACCAATGTCCTATACAGCTGCAACATGACCTCCCAACTCCTGTACTCGGTACTCTGACCAATAAAGGAAAGCTTTCCAAACACCTTCTTCTTGAGTTCTGAAGTCTTACCCCCTCCTTTAATCGGGTTTTCTAATTTTCTCTATAACTGACACCACCCCACCATCACTTAGCTTAAAGTCCAGTCTGCAGCCGAGTTATGTGATTTACCAGGACTCTGGTCCCAACACGGTACAGATGAAGACTGTCCGATCAGCACAGTGCCCTCCTTCGCCAGTACTGGTGTCAATGTCCCATGATACAAACCCATTTCTCCCACACCAAACTTTGAGCCACGCATTTTCCTGCTGACCGTGTGCTAAATAGCTCATGGCTCAGGCCGTAATCCAGAGATTATTTCCTTTTTGGTTCTGTTTTCTAATTTCGCTCCGAACTCTTCGTATCCCTTAGCAGAACCTCTACCGTAGTTTTATCTCTGTCGTTGGTACCTACACGGACCACGACCAATGGATCTTTACCATCCCACTCCAGGTTCCTCTAGAGCCCAGATGAGGCATCCCTTACCCAAACACCAGTAGCTGACACAGCTTTCAGGAATCTCAATCGCGATCACAGAGAACAGTGTCTAACTATACTATCCCCAATTACAATAATATTTCTCTTCTCTTGTCCCGCTTGAAAGTTTCCCTCAACTCGGTGCTGAGGCCAGTCAGCTCACCCTCCCTGCAGTCTCCATTCTCATCCACACAGGGAACAAGATTCTTAAACCTGTTAGACATTGACAGGTGCTGAGGCTCCTGCAACTCTACCTCCTGGATCCCTCTACCTGCCTCACTCATAGCCAAACCCTCCGCTTTCTAACCACTGGCTGACTTTGAGTCAGTTGATCTAAGGAGTGTAACTGTCTCTTGAATTACAGCATCCAGGGAACTCTCCCCCTCCCTGATGCCTCGCAATGTTTGAAGCTCAAACTCCAGCTCATCGACTCTGAGCCAGAGTTCTTCCAGCATGCAACATTTATTCCAGACATGGTCACTGGGAACGACAGTGGGCTCCACCACTCCCACATCATGTAGAAACAACACATTACCCGACTCTCCATCCTTACTTTATTTCACTACTATTGAATTGTTCCTTTACAATTTTTAGTTGTTTTTGTACATCTGCTTATGCAAGTTATAACCAATAAATTAATATGATTCAATTTAACACAGATTCAAATTTAACACACTCCCTATTAGCAAATCAGATCACATCCTCCCTTTGTCAAATCTGTTCATTATCTTCTGAAAGAATTCTGACATAATTGTCAGCGGGACCACTCCTTGATGAAGCCATGCTGACTCAGCCCTATTTTACCATGCACCTCAAGGTACTCTGCAATCTCATTGCTAGCAGTGCACTCTAAATCCCTAATAACGGCCGATGCCAGGCTATACTGCCCTATGATTTCCTGTATTTTGCCTTTCTTCCTTCTTAAACCGAGATTTTAAATTGTCCATTTTTCGTGTTCTCTGGGACTTTGTTTGATGATAGTTATTCCTGAACAGTCGCGATCAATGGTTTCACAATCTCCTCCGCTAATTCCTTCAGAACATTGGTCGTTATCCTTCCAGTCTGTGTGATTTATCCACTTTCAAACATTGCAGCTTCCCTAGTACCTTCTCCTCAGCGCTTATCACTACATCTATTCCTCACCCTTGACTCGCTTGAAGTTCTGGTATGTTCATAGTATTTACCATTGTGAGGATTGACGGAAAGTACCTATTCAGATCATTCTCCAATTCTTTGTTTTCCATGTCTCTGCAGCCAGCTTCCATTTCTGATTGTCCAATGTTTACTCTCCCCTTTTACATATCTTAACAAAACTCTTGCAATCTCCTTTTCTAAGACAAGCTAGCTTACATGTTTCGTGTTCATCACTTTATTGCTTCTTGAATTGTCCTCTGCTGCTGTATAAAGGCTTCCCAATCTTAGATAGGCTGCGTGAGAGCATTCCTGTTAACTAACTGTCGAAAATATACTAATGTAACTGTCCTAATCCTATTGTCCATCATCAGATAGCGTGGTGACACAACACGGCTGCCTCACAGGGCCAGGGACTCGGGTTCAATTCCAATCTCTGGACCCTGTCTTTCTGGAGATTTTGCAATCTCTGCATTGGGAGAATTTCCTCTTTTCTCTCTCCACAGTATGTTTCTGTGTTTGTTTCAGGTTTCTACCATCTACAGTATATTTGCTTGTGTTTGATGGAGAATTGCTGCAAATATGACGGGTTTATTGTAAAAGTAGCTCTGGTCCTCAGGCTTCCTGAGTGCTTGGGAATCTTGCCCAGCTACTTATGTGAGTGCATGTCCCTGATTACCTACTCTGTCTCTCTCAATCCCTGAGTCCATCCGTCACTGCATGCAACCTTTAATCGAACCACACCAGGATTCCCCATACCCCATTGCCTGGCACTGGATGTTCCCAAGCAGTGAGCGCACAAAGACACTGGGCACTTTCTGACGCGCTCGGGATCCGAGGTAAAGACCCAGCCATTAAAAGGAACAGAATAGCTAAAATCCAATTGAACAGCAAAGCAGAGTAAACAGGCTGACTGACACCCATCTGTTGTGACATTTTCAGGTCTTTTGGACTAATTTCTGTTTATGCTCGTCCATGTACAAATAGATGCTCCATAAGTATATCTTGTCACATAGGTTTGGTGGAGGTGACAGATATCAGATCCTATGGTCATTACGACAGATTCGTTGGGTTCCACTTTCCTAGTTAATGAGATCACATTTAAGTTTTTATTGTCAAGTCTATCCATTTTAAAGTAAAGGTCTTGCTGGAGTTGTGCTGAACGCATATTTGAATGTTGGGGAGACTAGATTATGCCACGTGCCAGTGAGGTTAGGAATAGGAAGGCAGTATAGTTAAAAAAAAAATGGCCAAAGAGCTGGTAGGCTAGGCAGCACTTCCAATATGTAGATCATTGGGATTCCCGGGTCGGTAGAATATACACAAGAAGGACGGGATGCAGCTGAACTGGCAGCAATCTCAGATATGTGGGTCATTGGGAATCCTGGGTCAGTATGAAATACACAAGAAGGACAGGATGGACGTAGACTGGCAGCAATCTCCTGGCAGGCAGGTTTGCTATTGTCACTCAGGAGGGTTTAAACTAGTGGGGGGAAGGGGGGGGGGGGGGCGGGGAAGGAGCCAGAGCAGTACGCCCACAAGCACAGTGACTGAAGAGCAGTTGGAGACTAATTCCAGTACAACTAAGACCAGCAACAAACTGGCAGAGGGGAGTGAAACACAATGGGACTGGAAGTCTGAAGTATGCTGATTTTAATGTGAGCAGTGTGACAGGCAAGACAGATGAGTATGTATAATTATGATACAAATATTAGAGATTTGGTTGAGAGAGGGATCAGAAAACTGTCAATCCAATGGGTCCAGAGCGAGTTGAAGAATGTGCAGTGAGAGGCTGGAGACGGTTGTTTGAAGCATAATAATTATCCAGCAATTTATTGGAATTGGACAGTGTGTGATACAATGTACAGATTAAAGGGACAAGGGAGGAAACTGAAATTGTCTGTTTGCAATATTTTCCGCTTTACTGACAGTCCTTTGTAATCTCCTGTTACCAGAGAATAGACGAGGCGAATGTACAGCAGGGAAACTCAAACCAAATATCAAGTCAGGATCTGATGGAGTTTGGCTAAAGTGTATTTATTTCAATGCAAGAATATGGGTAAGGACGATGAACTGGGAGCCTGAATCCATACATGAGTCGATGATGTTACGGCTTTACAGAGACTTGGTTGAGACAGGGAAAGGAATGGCCGTTCAAAGTATCCAGGGTTTCATTGGTTTAGGCGAGATAGAGAAGAAGCTAAAAGATGTGGACGAGTTATTTTACTGATCAGGGAGAATGCTACATGTGCACGTGAACAGGACATACAGGAGGGACCATCCACTGCAGCAATATGGGTCAAGCTCAAAAATAAGATGGATGCAAGCACTGCGTTACTATAATCCCTCCAACAGCCACGGAGGGATTGAGGAACAGATATGTATGTCGATTAAGGAAAGGTGTATTAAAAAAAAGAGTGGTCATAGTGAGTGACTTTAATATCCCCAATAGTGACTGGAAGTCCATTAGAGCAAGGGGCTTAGACGGGGCAGAATTTGTTAACTGCATCAGTATATGGATAGTCCAACGAGAGGAAGAACCATACTGGACCTCGTATTGGCTAATGAGCCTGGCCAGGTGACTGACCTTTCAGTGGGACATAATTTTATAAACAGTGGTCACAGTTCCTTCAGATTTAAGATAGCTATGAACACGGATATGTCAGGACCTTGTGGGAATCTACTGAATTGGCGGAAGGCAAATTATGTCAGGATCAGGCAGAGCTCGGACGTGTCAATTGGGAGGAGCTGCTATCAGGCAAATCCAATTTTGTATGTGGGAACTGCTTGTTAAATCCTGACAGCAAAATCATCTGGTGAACGTTCTCCAAACTGCTCGAATTTCTATCTATTTTTTGAACTGATATTTCAAGGCCGCTGCATTTCAGACAACAGGAAGAGAGAAAGGATGATTCTGCACTGTGTCCTTCGCAGGATCAGCTTGTCTCTGCAGGCACCTGAAGTCTTTATTGTGCGTCAGAGAACTTCAGAATTGCTAGAGCACTGAAGGTGGCCATTTAGCCCATTGTCCACCGACGAGCTCTCCAATTGCACAATTTTTCAACAGAGAGAACAAAATGTGTGTGTCTGTGCGTGTGTGCGTGAGAGAGAGAAAAATTAACAAAGAAAAAAGGAAGTGAAGAGAGATAAAAGGAATGGAGAGAAAACGGAGCCACAGAGTGAGTGAGAGCAAGATGAGTCAGACGAGTCTGAAGTTATATCAGAAGACAGCATGAGGAGAAATACACAGAAATTTCATTTAGAAACTCCCTCAGACTGCAGGCCCTTTGTCTGGTGCCGTACCCTGTGAGCACTATGCTGTCATCCCAGATCACTTATCTCCAATAATATCACAGAACCGGGTTGCTGACGCTGAACAGGATCCAAAAGAACAATAGATTAGTTCCAGGGAGAAGGTGAATTAATTTAAATATTCTTGGCCAACAGGAACTTGTGGTCCCTCTAGACACGGTGTGAGAGACAGGGCGTGAGATTCTCAGTGAGGGGGATCACTGACAGGGGGGAGATCAGCATCTCAGCTGTGGGTCAAATAATGACTGATAAAGGTTGAAAACCCCGTCCGTGGTGTTTAAATTCACATTTCAATTCATATAACTCCACATCGCAAGTGCATTTTAACAAACTTGCATCTTTGGAGTTTTCATGTTTTGGTATGTACAGAAAAGTTTGCTTTTTGTCCCTTTATTTTGTGTTGGGACCACAGTCCGATTGAATCCTAACTAAGGCTGTAGACAGAGGTCGAAACTGATTAGGAGTGTGTGTGTGTTGGCAGGGTGGGGGGTCCGTCATAGGTTTAATTAGAAACGAGGAGGTAAATGTACAGAGCTCAGGAGAGATTATTAAAATCTCCAGCACAGACGCAAATAAGACAGAGTGTATGGAAAGTGTAAGCAATCAGACTTCAAGCACACAAACAAATGAAAATGAGAAGAGCAACCGTTAATACAAGATTGAAGGGGTTATATCTGAATGCACGCAGTATAAGGAATAGAGTAAATGAACTTGTGGCACAGATTGAAATTGGTAGGTATGACGTGATGGGCACCACAGATAAGTGGTTGCAAGGGGATCAGGATATTCAAGGACATATATCCTATTGAAAAGACAGTTAGCAGAGGGAGTGGGTTTACATTATTACTAAATGAAATTAAAGCAATAGTAAGAAAGGAAGTAAAGTCAGATGGTGTAGAATCTGTGTGGGTAGAATTGAGGAATCACAAAGATAAGACAGTCACAGTTGGAGACTTGCACAGGCCTCTAAAGAGTAGTCAGGAGCTGCGGTACAAGATACACCAGGAGATAGAAAAGATCTGTAGGAAAGACAAAGTTACAGTGATCATAGGGTGATTTCAATATGCAAGTGGAATGGGAAACCATTTTGGGAATGGATCGCAAGAAAAGGAATTTGAGAAATGTCTATGGGATGGCTTTTTGGAGCATCATGTGGTGGAGCCCACTCGGGAACAGATGACACTGGATTTACTGACGCAGGCTAAATAAGGGAGCTTAAGGTAAAAGGAAACTTCAGAAGCAGTGATTAGAACATGGTTGAATTTATTCTGCAAGTTGAGAGAGAGAAAGTAGAATCAGAGTTAACAGTATTTCAGCTGAATAAAGGCAACTGGAGAGGCACAAGGGAGAAGCTGGGTAGAATTGACCGGGACAGAAGTCTAGCAGGAAAGACAGGGGAACAGTAATGGCAGGAAATTCCAAGATTAATTCAGGAGACACGGCAGAGGGACCTGCTGAGCAATAAAGGCATGGTACAGGGAGAATGAGGCAACCAGGGCTGACGAGGGAAGTCAGGGATTTCATATAAGTAAAAGCGCAAGCAATGTGAAGGGCAAAGGGAAACTGGAGAATGGGGCCAACAGAAGGCAAGGAAAAATAAATAAGGTGGGAGAAGATTAAATATGGGGGTAAGCTAACCAGTAATATAAAGGAAACTTTAAGAGATTCTTTAGATATATAAAGTGCAAAAGAGAGGTAAAAGTGAATATGGACCACTGGAAAATGATGCTGGAGAGACAGTAGTGGGAAACAAAGAAATGGCTGAGGAACTTTGCATCAGCCTTCACAGTGGAAGACACGAGTAATTTCTCAAGAATTGAATAGACTGAGAGGGCAGTCCTGAATATGGTGGTCATCGCCAAGAAGAGCATGTTAGAAAACGGAATGGCCTGAATGTGGATAGCTCACCTGGACCAGTTGGAGTAAACCACAGCCTGTAAGGGAGATAACTGAAGAGTTAGTGCAAGCGTAAGTGGTAATCTTTCAGGAATGACTAAAATCAGGAAACGGCAAAGTGGCTGTATAATTGCTAACATGACACCACATTTAATAAGGGAGTTAGGTAGAAGATGGAAAACTGCAGACTGATTAGTCTAACCTTGGTTGTGGGTAACATCCTGGAATCCATCGTGAAGGATGGGATTTCTGATACTTGGAGGTGTTTGGTAAAATAGGACAGAGTCAGCATGGTTTCATCAAGGGGAGATCAGTCCTGCCAAACCGGCTAGAAAACAGTGAGGGAGTAATGAGCAGATTGGATCAAGGAGAACCAATAGATGTTATCCTTCTGCACGCAAGAATCCTTTCACAAAATGCCATGCATGAGGCTATTGAGAAAGGTATGGGCCCATGGTATTAGAGACAAGGTGCTAGCATGGATAGAAGTTTGGCTGCCTGAGAGAAAGCATAGAGTGGAGATAAAAGTGTTTTTCTCAGGATGGCAACCAGTAACAGGTGGTGTTCCACAAAACTCAGTGTTGGGACCACAACTTTTCACTTTGTGCATTCATTATCTATATGAAGGAACTGAGGGGATTCTGGCTAAGCTTTCAAACAGTGCAAAGAAAGAGAGAGGGACAGGCAGCATTAAAGAGTTGGTTCGGCTGCAGGAGGGTGCTCTCGTGCATCTCCTCAACTTTCCACACCTCCGCCCTTGCACTCCACCCTTCCAACGACAACAAATTAGAACGTCTCTGGTGTTCGCCTTCCAACCCACCCACCTCAGGATACAACGCATCATCCTCCGCCATTTCTGCCACCAACAGTCAGACCCCAACACCAGAGATATACTTCGCTCACCACCCCTATCATCATACTGCTGAGACCATTCCCTCACAACTCCCTCGTTAGGTCCACACGCCCTCACCAAGCCACCTTCCACTCCCAACACCATCCCTTAACACTGCAAGAGATATGAAACCTGTGCCAACACCTCTCTCCTCACCTCCACCCAAGGCCCCAAAGGATCCTACCACATCAGGCAGAGAACATCCTTGTGCATTCAAACACCTCTTCTAGTCAGTCCATTGCTCCTGTCTCCTATACATTGGCGAGACAGGATGTCAACTTACAGACCGGTTCAGGGAACACTCTTGGACACATAAACCCCACTTCCCTGTGGCCGAATACTTCAACTCCCCCTCCCACTCCGCCAAAGTCCTGCAAGCTTTTGGCCTCCTCCACTGCCAAATTCTAGCCACCTGACTTCTGGAGGAAGAATGCATCATCTTCTACCTTGGGACCCTCCAAACACACGGTATCAAGGACAATTTCACCCGTTTCCTTATCTCCCCTCCCGCCACCTGATCCCAGATCTAACCATGCAACTCAGCACCGCCCTCTTGAACTGTTCGACCTGTCCATCTACCTTCCCAAGTATCAAATCCACCTTCCACTCTGACCTATCACTATCATCACCCACCTTCATATAGCTGTCGCCTCCCAAGCTACCTTCCTCCCAGCGCCAGCACCCCCAACCCATTTATCTCTCCGCCCCCTTCCGCCCACCCCACATTCCTGATGAAGGCTTTATGCCGGAAACGTCGATTCTCCTGCTCCTCGGATGCTGCCTGACAGGCTGTGCTTCTCTATGACCACACTTTTTGACTCTGATCTCCAGCATCTGCGGTCCTCACATTCACCTGTTGAAGGACTTTCACAGGTTTGGAGAGTGAGCAAAGAAGCGGCAGTACAATTTGGGAAAGTGTGGGAAAGCATTTTGCTAGGATGAATAGAGGCATGGACTATTTTCGAAATAGCGATCAAATTCAGATGTCTGAAGGGCAAAAAGATTAGGGAGTTTAGTCCAGGAGTCTTGAAAAGAAAACTTCCAGTTTGTCAGTAGTTAGGCAGGCAAATACAATGCTGGTACATATTTCTAGAAGGCTTAAATATAAAAGTAGGAATGTACTTCTAAGGTTCTACAAGGCTTTGCTCATGCCACATTTGGATTATTGTGCGCAGTTTTGCGTCCCAACTCTCTGGAAGGATGTACTGGTCTTGGAGCGTTTTCCAAAGAGATTCACGAGAATGGTGCCAGGAAATAAAAGCTTAACATATAAAAAATATTTGAGGGCTCTGGGTCTGTATTTGTTGAATTCAGAAGGATGTTAGGAGGACTAATTGAAAATTACAGAATACTAAGTGACCTGGGAGACAGGAGATTTTGGGGAGATGTATCCAATGTAGGAGAGACTAATACCCGAGGGGACAGTGGAAAGAGAAGACCTTTTCGAACAAAGATAAGGAGAAACCTCTTCAGCCAGACAGCGGTGAATCTATGGAATTCACTGTTTCAGAGGGCTGTCGAGTCCAGCTCATTGAGTATATTTTGGAGTGGAGAAAGTGAGGGCGGCAGAGCTGGAGATCAGAGCTGAAAATATGTTGCTGGAAAAGCGCAGGAGGTCAGGCAGCATCCAAGGAACAGGGGAATCGACACTTCGGACATAAGCCCTTCTTCAAGAATGAGGAAAGTGTGTCCAGCAGACTAAGATAAAACGTAGGGAGGAAGGACTTGGGGGAGGGGCGTTGGAAATGCGATAGGTGGAGGGAGGTCAAGGTGAGGGTGATAGGCCGGAGTCGGGTGGGGCGGAGAGGTCTGGAAGAAGATTGCAGGTTAGGAAGGCGGTGCTGAGTTCGACGGATTTGACTGAGACAAGGTGGGGGGAGGGGAAATGAGGAAACTGGAGAAATCTGACTTCATCCCTTGTGGTTGGAGGGTTAACAGGCAGAAGATGAGGCGCTCTTCCTCCAACCGTCGTGTTGTCATGGTCTGGCAATGGAGGATTCCAAGGACCTGCATGTCCTTGGTGGAGTGGGAGGGGGAGTTACAGTGTTGGGCCACGGGGTGGTTGGGTTAGTTGGTTCGGATGTCCCAGAGGTGTTCTCTGAAACGTTCCGCAAATAGGCGGCCTGTCTCCCCAATATAGAGCAGGCCATATCGGGTGCAGCAGATGTAATAGATGATGTGTTTGGAGGTGCAGGTGAATATGTGGCGGATATGGAAGTGTCCCGTGGGGCCTTGGAGGGAAGTAAGGGGGGAGGTGTGGGCGCACGTTTTGCATTTCTTGCGTTTGCAGGGGAAGGTGCCGGGAGTGGAGGTTGGGTTAACATAGACCATAGAACATAGAACAATACATCACAGAACAGGCCCTTCAGCCCACGATGTTGTGCCGAACATTTGTCCTAGCTTAAGCACCCATCCATGTACCTATCCAATTGCCACTTAAAGTTCGCCAATGATTCTGACTCTGCCACTCTACAGGCAGCGCATTCCATGCCACCACCACGCTCTGGGTAAAGAACCTACCCCTGACATCTCCCCTATACCTTCCACCCTTCACCTTAAATTTATGTCTCCTTGCACCACTCTGTTGTACCCGGGGAAAAGGCTTATGATTGTCTACTCTATCTATTCCCCTGATCATTGTATAAACCTCTATCAAGTTAACCCTCATCCTTCTCCGTTCCAACGAGAAATGGCCTAGCACTCTCAACCTATCGTCGTACGACCTATTCTCCATTCCAGGCAATATCCAGGTAAATCTTCTCTGCACCCTCTCCAAAGCTTCCACATCTTTCCTAAAGTGAGGCGACCAGAACTGCACACAGTACTCCAAATGTGGCCTAACCTGTACAGCTGTAACATCACTTAACGACTCTTGAATTCAATCCCTCTACTACAGAACGCTAATACACCATAGGCCTTCTTACAAGCTCTATCCACCTGAGTGACACCTGGTGGGGGGTGTGGAACTGACGAGGGAGTCACGGAGGGAGTGGTCTTTTCGGAACGCTGATAGGGGAGGGGAGGGAAATATATCCATGCTGGTGGGGTCCGTTTGGAGGTGGCGGAAATAACGGAGGATGATACGTTGTACATGGTGTTTGGTGGGGTGGTAGGTGAGGACCAGTGGGGTTCTGTCCTGGTGGCGGTTGGAGGGGCGGGGCTCAAGGGCGGAGGAGCGGGAAGTGGAAGAGATGCGGTGGAGGGCAACGTCGACTACGTCTGGTGGGAAATTGCGGTCCTTGAAGAAGGAGGCCATCTGGGTTGTACGGTTTTGGAACTGGTCCTCCTGGGAGAAGATCCGGCGGAGATGAAGAAATTTGGAATATGGGATGGCGTTTTTACAGGGGGCAGGGTGGGAGGAGGTGTAGTCTAGGTAGCTGTGGGAGTTGGTCGGTTTATAGTAAATGTCCGATTCCGTCATCTGAGATAGAAATGAAAAGGTCTAGGTAGGGGAGGGAGGAGTCTGAGACGGTCCAGGTGAATTTGAGGTCGGGGTGGAAGGTGTTGGTAAAGTGGATGAACTGTTCAACCTCCTCGTGCGAGCACGAGGCAGCGCCGATACAGTCATCGATGTAGCGGAGGAAAAGGAGTGAGACGGATGGGCTCTTGACTGTAAAGGGGATCAAGGGTTACTGGTAGAAAGTGTGAGAATGGGGTTGAGAAGCATAACAGCCATCATGGAATGGCGGAGTAGGCTCAATGGGCATAATGGTGAAATTTCTATTCCAATATCTTCTGGTTTTATGGTTAATATTGGCTCTGCTCATTCCTCATTGCAGATGTATCCTTAAATTTGATCTTCATATGATTTATGAAGAATAAAATTCCAATACTGATGGTTGGGAAATATCATGTTCCCTCCCTCCAGTCTCAGCAGCCATGCCCGATAACATAATCACACTGCAATTAAAATCCAGTGAAATTTACTTCAATACAGTTGATTGACATTGATAAAATTAACAGCATGACCCTTACCTGCCCTCTCTGATCCTTGAATAACCATCTGAATTGTATGTCACATCATATTCTCTGTTATCATATCCATGCCATTTGTCTGTCATCACTCATGTTGTCATAAGCAATTTTCTGTCAGATTATGGACTAGGAAAGTTCTCTACATATTTTACTGACATGAAAATCACTGATCAGTAGTTACAGACTATATGTTTCGCTTTCTAAGCCGAAAAAGTTGTTTAAGTTCTGACAATCCTTTGACATTACTGCCATATCTCAGTCAGATTGAATGATTACATTCAATCAATCTACCATCTCAAATATTTCTTCCTGTTCACCCACCACACATATCCCATGCCAAATGTGTTAACTTTAAAAATTCTTTTAAATTTTAATAAAATCATGATTGAATTCAAAGGGGTTAACTGGAGCTATTTTTCAGTGACTGTGATTAACATCAATCTCAGTGAATCCTAATTATGGCAGTGGAGAGTTTCCAAGGTTGAAATATAAATGGGCTCTGTGCAATGTGCTATCACATCGTGTGAGTAGGCGCATCACTGACAGCACTAACAGGGATCAGCAGCTCGAGAGAGAGCGCGGGAGGAGAGATCAGAATCTGAGAACATTAGACTGGAATGTTCCAACAGTGGATCAGAATCTGAGAACATTAGACTGGAATATTCCAACAATGGAACAGAATCTGAGAACACTACACTGGAATGTTCCAACAATGGACAGAAGTTTATCCTCTGGTCTTTACTGGCTTTCTCGGCCTTGGATATCATTAGCATCACGGATCCAGGATATCCTTTGGATTATTCAAGGTGGCTACTACCCCATCTTTGCGATTGTTGGTGTTCCTGGTAAGTCATTATATTTGTCTACTAAACTGGGTTGAACTCAATTTATGCTCATGATATTTAAATTTTGGAAAGTGCAAGTCAATGTCTTCAGTTCCAAACAAAAAATATAACTATCAAACTACTATTTATAAATTACTCACTGATATGCGAGAAGTACACAGAATGTTCTCAAACTCCATAATCCATTTTGTCCTTCACGGATTTACATCTCCATGTCCTCCCCACTCACCAATCATGTCCAAAACCACCATCATGATATCTCAGTCTCGTCTGCAGTCTCAGTGTAACTTCTGAATGAACCATGATTTTTGCCTTTGTTCAATCTGGATGCAACAGTTTCAAGTGCCTTCTAATCACATGTCCGTCACTAAATAATTGCTCTTGAGGATGTTTGACGTGTTCCCTGCACGTACAGGAAGACAGTTTATGGTAATAAAGTCATTGACTCATAATCTAGAGCCACAGAATAGTAGTCTGTTGGCATCTCATGAAGGAAAGTGGTGGAATTTAAAAGCAACCGTTATCATTTGTTATAAAAGCCCATCTGCTTGCCTGAAGTCCATTAGGTAAGTCAATGTGTCAACCTTCCCTAGTCAGGTTTCCGTGTGACTTCAGTGATGAACATGTGGGTGTACTGCACCTTTTAACTACCTGACAGCACCGAGTCTTCTAAAAAATAGATATAATTTAACATTTGGTTGAACAACTCGATTAGCTCATTGTCTTGAGACAAAAGCAAATTCAGCCAAACAGTTTAAATTATACCCCAAATGACCCACCTCCAATCAAGTTTGAATGTAATATATTGATAATCTTAAAAGCCAATGACACAATCCAATAGTTTGGAGGTACAAGACCATGGAAAATTGAACAGTTGAGAGCAGAGCTGCCAAGCTACCAGCATACAAAGACTGCCTGAAATATAGCTCCTTTAAAAGTATATTCATTGATTAGTAACTATGAAAGCAGAATCCCCCAGAAGAAAAGAAGACAGGACTCTGGAGAAGAACCGAAAGCTTCCTGGTTTTGAGATAAGAAGTTTTATTTTGTAAATCATAATTAGGAGTCTTATCGGACTCGTATTGTGGAGGGGGAAAGGTCAAAGTTAGGTTAGAGGAAGAAGTCGTAAATATTCGTTCGATTATTATTCTCTGTAATACTTTAAGAAATAAAGTTGTTAATTTTTACTTTAAATAGTTCTTAGACTGTAGAATTATCACATATTACTGCATTGGATAAATCTTTTCTGTGATGCTGGTTTTCATTAAGCAGAAGAATTTATCCTGAATTATAACACCACAAACCCCCAGCAATGTGTTTTACTCTTTACTGTCCTGTGGAACAACTGAACCAGCCACTCAGTTTAAGATTGGCGTAACATGCTGCTCTGACCAGGGCTGCATGCATCCTGTGAGAGAAGAACAAAAGTAAAGATAGCTCCCTTCCTCTACCTGTTTCCCGTATTTGTACAGCTCATTTCTATTCAGGTAGGTGATCATTACATCTTTTCGGTGTATTCGATCTCATTGAAATTCTGCCCGAGTGTGATGCACATCTCCATAGGCAACTCTGGTGCTGGCTTTATTGATGCTGACGTACAGATGTAAGGGACTTATAAATTCCATGTCAGTCGTAGTGCATAAAGCAATAATGGCGTTTCATAACACAGGAAGGAAACGGCGATGACTAAGTGAGAGAAAAGGATTACTGTGATCATCCCTGAGTGTGTTGAGGCAGTATTTGGGGTACGGTAGATAGACTTTCTCTCAAGTCTCACCAGACTAATCCCTGGGATGATGGCAACATGTACAGTGAGTGAAGCTCAATGAGAGAATAAGGTGATTGCATTGAACATTAAGGGGGATGTACAATCACTTATGATGTTCTGAACAGACACTATTACGGTGATAAATTCCATGGCTTTTTTTCCCTCGGGTTACATGATTCTCGATAGTTTAAGAGCCCCTGAGAACGTTCCACCCAACCACCATCACTCCCTATTTTGATTCAGAGAGAGAGAGAGAGGTTCAGGTTTTTGAAAAAAAAAACTCTCCCAATCCAGCTCAATTGGTGCGTGATCCTGCAATGAACGTCATGCTATCCATAATCCCGACAGCAGCAACAGTACCTTCATTATAAAAGAGTTAACTCTTCCCAGCAACGTCTGACCTACATAGAGCACATGGGAGTGTCTTCTCGGAGATGGAAGATGCCTCCTTGAGACTTTACACAAAATATTTTGTTTCCCTTATCACTGCCAGCAAACCATGTTAAGGTAGCACATGTTCTACAAACAATGGAACCGTGATTAACACCATGGAGCCCCCTATCAATGCTGTCTCGGTTTCATTGGTTTGTCTTGTTAGAGTATCAATGACGCCCTCCTGTTTCTGTATAACTATCTCGTGGGGCTGAATAGCCTCCTCCTGGTCTCATGGAACAGGTTTAAGGGTCTGATTGGGCCCTGCCTGTTCCTGTTTAACAGCTCGATGTACTGACCAGACCCATTCTCTTCCTGTGGAATAGGTAGGTGGATTGAATGTCCCTCTTCTTGTTCAGTAGTTTCCACAGGCTCAATGGCTTCCACATATCAGTGTGCAACCAGCCTGGGATGCTGATTGAGCTCCTTTATTAACTGTGGAAATGTGCAGTGTCTGGCAGCGCTGTTACATGAATGTTACCGACACTTTAACAGCACAAACTGAATGCTGCCCAGGTCTTGCTGCACATGGACACAAGATGGTTCAGGAGCTGAGGAGGCACAAAATCTCTGAATATTATGTGATCTTCAGTCATCATCCCTACTTCAGATCTTATGATGGGGAAAGGCATTGATATAGCAGTTGAAGATGTTTGTGCTGAGGAGGCTAACCTGAGGATCTCCTGCAGAGTTATCCCGGAACAGTTAGGGCTGTTGGCCACCGACCACAAGCATCTTTCTTTGTGCTCGGAAAGACCCAGACAAGTGGGAGGTTACACTTGATTTCCATTCAGCTCAAATAAGTGGGTGGTCCTGATGCCATCCTTAGTCAATTACTCACTTGATATCAAAGCCATTCACTGTTTGCTGAGCCCCTGTGTTCACCTCTCGTTCATATCAATTAGTTGACGATGTATGTGTTGGGAATGTTTTCCTCTCACAGCGGGTAATCAATGTCAGGAATTATCTGGGCTAGCGAGTTATGGGAGCTACATCACTGAAAGTATTTAAGGAGTAGGGAGATCGATTTTTGACCTGTCAGACAGCTGTGGGATGTGAAGAATTGGGCGTTAAAAAGGAGTTAATGCCAATAATAGATCAGCCATGATGGTAGACAATAGCTTGATCGTCCGACTTAGCTGATCCGGTTCCTGATGTCCTCATATTCTGTAATTACAAAGTTAATGGTTGTAATTTTCCTGAACGTTCTGTTATTGGATGTTGCAATCAGACACAGCAAAGTATTTTGTGAGTCATCTCTGGGTGAGATATGAGGGTTGTATTCACAGTGAATCTGGGCCTGTATTATGACCAACAAATAAAGCACAAGTTGCAGAGAGGAGACATTCTGCAAAGAGACCAGAGGCGTCTTTTGAACCCAGCCTGGATTTCCAAATAGCATTTTCCAACCCACAACCGCGTGTGTGTGACAGTATTGAGGGACTGAATGAGATGCTGTGTTACTGTGGATCAGGTATTTGGAGCAAATGGTCTCCAACTGCTCCTTGCAGGAGCTGTGAGTGGTTGGATGGAACATAGGAACATAAGACTGAGCAGCAGGAGTGTGCCATTAAACACTTTGTCACCGCTCCACCATGCACAAAGATTATGGGTCATGTTATTGTGGTCTCCCCAGTACTTTTGTGTCTGTATTCCATTTTCTACATTCACTTTTCTGTCAAATGTCAATAAATACAACTTTGAATAAATGTAAACATCCAGGCACCACAAACTTCTGGGGAGGGAATTTCCACTTGGACAGCCCTTTGCAAATTTCTCATTTGTGTTCCAGCCAATGTTGGAGGGTCACTGTTTCCTTTTCCGTCCCACTCCTCCACTGGTTACACCAGTCTTAAATGTAACCAGTTTAATGATGTGGCCAATGATATCGGTCTCAGAGTAGGTCATTTTCTAGAAAAAAAAAAGTAAGACACAGAACGTTGAACTCATATCAAATGGTAAAATGACAGAGTGCTCCAAATGTTATTCTGCCTTTGAAGTTATTCTGTTCAAATAAGCTACCGGTTGTGGGATTGTTTTCTGGAACAGTTGGATTTGGCTGAATTCCCATTGTTTCGGGCATATGAGAGTTTCCAATGAATCCTCACCAGGAATCCATCACAAGTGGCAAAGATAACGCAGGGATTTTAGAGACTGACACTTTGCTATCTGGTGGAACAAAGTAAGAGAAAGGGATCAATCGGCTGTTGCTTCTCAGGCAGGGAACAATTTTCTCCCTCTCTGTATTGAAACATACAATGATGTCAACTGAACACCAAACTGGACCATGTGTGCTCTCCTGGATCATTCTCTGGAAAATCTGATTATGGATTATATGCAGGGGCATCATTGCTCTTGTTGTACACAATTCCATTCAATCTCAGAAAATGTCCCCATTTTATAATTTGATGACATGCTTACACGTGTCTCAACGATCTGAATTACTTAATTCTATATTCCTGTGTAATTTCTTAGAGGGGCAGAATGGTCTCCTCTTGTCTCATTGTACCGATCCTGTCTGACGGATTGGGGTGGTCCCCTACCCTGTAACAGCATCGAGGAGTGGATTGAAGGAACAACACATGGGTTCCGGGCAGCAGTATATCTCCATAACAGCCTCGATGGTTGATTGAGGGAACAACACATGGGGTAGGGGCAGCAGTATATCTCCATAACAGCATCGAGGGTGGATTGAGATAACAACACATTCAGAATGATCATGGTTGGTCCAATTGTCTCTGATCATCCTTCTCCTGTCAGTTCCCGATAAACATTGACTCTCCTGTCCAGCAAAGATCAGTCGAGCTCAGCCTAGAATATCCTCAATAACAGAGTCTTCCCTATTCCCGGAGGATGCGGATACCACAGACCGCCAGGCACTAAATGGAAAGGGTCATCTTTATTTCATTGTCGGACCCGTTACATTAAAACTGTGCTAACCTCACATCAAATCACCACCTCTTTTCATACTTAAGGATATAGTAATTATGAATAACCATAAACCATTCTGCCCTCCAAGCCTGTCCCACATTCCCACTGACTCTTTCCAGTCAAATATGTATCAAATACAGCCTCTGCTGCAATCTCAGAAAATGAATACTTGACAGCATAACACCACATGAGCATGAAAAAAGGAGCAGGATTAGTCCATTCGGCCCATCGAGTCTGATATGCCATTCAATAATTTCTTATATTTACCCCAAACGCATTCTCATGCCTTCTCCCTAGAATCCTTGATCTCTTTATAAACCAAAAACGTGCCGATTTATGTCTTAATGACACTAGTGCTTGTTTCTCTGTGTGTATGTATATATATGTGTGTGTGTGTGTGTGTGTGTGTGTCCATGTGCTTGTTTTCTGTGTATTTGTGTGTCTACATCTATGTACCTATGTATCAGCCTCTGTGTTTCTATCTGTGTTTGTGTCTATTTGTGTGTAACTGTATATGTCTTTGTGTGTTGCAATGTGTGTGTATGCCTATCTCCTTATATGTGTTGTGCATGTTACTATGTTGGGGTGTTTACTAATACGTCTGTGCATTTCAGTGTCTGCATCTCTGTGCAGTGAGGTATCTGTTTTTGTTTGAGAGTGAATGGACTGACGTTGGAACTGACAGCGGGTTTAAAGTGAGAACTGAATGTTGCTCTTTACTCAGTTGATGGGAAGTGGATGTTTCAGAAGCTTCCCATGAGCCATCTTGTTTCTGTCCGGCTCATGCCAGGTTCCTCCCCACATGGCGGGAGAAGGGGGTGTGAGGGA
Source organism: Chiloscyllium plagiosum (assembly GCF_037043375.1). Taxonomy (NCBI): domain Eukaryota; kingdom Metazoa; phylum Chordata; class Chondrichthyes; order Orectolobiformes; family Hemiscylliidae; genus Chiloscyllium; species Chiloscyllium plagiosum. The sequence goes on along the minus strand of NW_028270175.1, from coordinate 66,067,088 downwards.
ACAGATATCAGGCACAACACCACCCGGCTTGGCCCTTTCTGACCCATTTCAGACAGTTTCTCCTGGAACATAAGAAAGGGAGAGAGGGAGGGAGAGTGGAAATGGGTGACCCTGCTGTTAATGTTGCTGGATGTGGGGCTGGGGGAAATGATGAGCTGTCCGGAATGAGTCAGTCGACAGTTGTAAATAAATTTAGTATTATTAGTGTGGGGGGTATTGTGTAGGTGACAGAGAAAGTGAGGAAGAAAGTTGTTGAATTCAATAGTGAGTTTCGAAATGCCTGAGCCTTATTTGGAAATGGAGTGCGAGCCTTGTTCGGGGGTCAGTGCTATAACAGGTATACAGGGAGTGTGAAGGAGCAGATAGAATATAGTGACCCTTATCCTGACAGAGCGGAGAAGGATTTTGACGCTTGTCCTGTATCACAGCGTCAAGGTGACCCTTCCGGAATGTCTTATCCAAGTCTATCACCAATAACGCCACAGACCATGTCCCTCAGATTCAGCTTAAGAAGAGCTTACAAATAACAAGGAGAAGCAAACATTGGTGTATTATATATCGAAACTAAAACTGTTGCAGAAATTCTGTGCGCTATATGCTCTGAAAATTAGACATGCAAATATCATGGATACTGCAGTCTTATTGGATGGTCTCAAGATGCATCTCAACTGCGTTAACTAAGTGACTGCTCATGCTGTGAAAAATAAATTCCCTAAATGTATATCAGGTGGGTTGAAGAGTATGCATTGAACCAAACTAGAGATCAAGTTTTTTTTCGGATTTGGTGTTGTGTCGTCAGGAGGACTAATCAATATCCTTGCTCTGAAGCAGCTTTGGAGGAGTAGTGACATTAATATGTTGTATCTTACACGGCGTCTGCATACAATATAGAACGTTTGTACATTTTGGTCAAACATGATGGAAGCATGGAGCCGAGAGGGTCAAGTTTGTTTCAGTGAATTGGGAAAATACAAAATAACATTCAGTGGGAGATAAGGAATGGTTGTTAGCGACATAGAGTCCTATAGGCCCTTCGGCTCAAACTGATCCATTTCGACCAAAATGTCAATTCACACTAACCCCATTCCCAGCCATTGCCCCGTATCCTACTAATCCTTTCCTATCCTGTATTTGTCAAAATGCATTTTCAATGTAGTGACTCTACCCACCTTAACTACTTCCGCTGTTAGCTCATTCCATATGCATATCACCCTGTGTGTAAAAACGTTGCTCTTCAGGTTCCCTTTTGTTTTTACCCCTCTGACCTTAAACTGATGCCCTCTAGTCCGTGATTGTCCAATCCCGGGAAGTAAAGGCTGACTGCATTCACTCTATCCATGCCTGTTATGATCTTATACCCTTCAGTAAGATCCTCTCCCCAGTCTCATACATGCAAAAGTAAAAAGTCCTAGCTTTTCCAACCTCTCCCTATAACTCAGAGCCTTGAGTCTTTGGCAACATCCTTGTAAATTTCTTCTGCATTCATTCCAGTTTAATAACATCATTCCTATAGCAAAGTTAACAAAACTGAACATAACGCTATAAGTATGGCCTCATCAGTGCCTCGAATTCTGCAGCATTTCTCCCCAAATTCGCTGAGGAGAAAGTGAGGTCTGCAGATACTGGAGATCAGAGCTGTAAATGTGTTGCTGGAAAAGCGCAGAAGGGCTTATGCCCGAAACGTCGATTCTCCTGTTCCCCAAATTCGCTACTTAGTGCCCTGACTGATGAATGCCAGTGTGCCAACAGTCTTCTTCATTACCCTGTCTACCTCTGAATCAACTTTCAGAGAACCATGTACCTGAATTCCAAGGTCCCTCTGTTCCACTACATTCCGTAAGACCCAGCCATTCACCATAAAATTCTGATATTGATTTGAGTTTCTAAAATGCAAGAACTTGCACTGATCTGCATTAAAATCCATTTACCATTTCTCGGCCCACTTTCCTAGCTGATCAAGGTACTGCTGCAAGTTCTGAAATTTCTGATAATCTTTGTCATTCTCCATGTAACCGCCTATTTTATTGTCACCTTCAAACTTACAAATCATGCACGTACATTCTCATCTAAATTATAGATATATGTAATATATAGTGGTGCCAGCATCGCCCTGATGCATTCCAGAAGTCCCAGGCCTCCAGTCTGACAAGCATCCTTCCACTATTACTCTTTGCTTCCTACCATCAAGCCAATGTTGTATCTAATTTGGCAGGTCCTCCTCAGTTTCATGCGATCTAACCTTCCAGAGTAGCGCACCATGTAGAAGCTTATTGAAGGCCTTACTTGAATCCATTAAGACCTCGCATACCACCCTGACCTCCTCAATGTTGCTGGTCACTTCGTCAAAGAATTCGAACAAATTTGTGAGCTATGGTGTCCGATGCACAAAGTCGTGCTGACTTTGATGATAGACTCTTGCCCGAAACATTGATTTTCCTGTTCTTCGGATGCTGCTTGCTCTGCTGTGCTTTTCTAGCACCACTCTAATCTTCCTCCGAATCACACCCTGTCTTTCCTAATGCACGTATATGTTATCTCTCAGAACCTTTTCAAGTAAACTACCTGCTACAGATTTTAGGTTTAGTGGTCCATAGTACCCAAGTTTTTCTTTTTAGCCCTTCTTGAGTAAGGGCACAGCATTCGCAACCCTCCAGTCCTCCGGGACCTCACCCGTTGGCCAGCGATGATGCAATAATATCAGCCAGGACTCCCGCAATTCCTTCTCTGTGCTCCTGCAGTGTTCCTGAATATATCTGGTCAAGACCAGGAGATTTATAGAAATAATGCAAAGTCTGAATAAGACGTCTATTTATTTCAGGTATAAACACCAAAGAAAGGGAAAATGACACAATGATGTTTAACATAACAAATTAGAAAACGTATTAATCATAGGAAGTGGCGTCGGAAGAATTTCAGTCATTGTGGAAACCTGAGAATTCTGAGAAATTCACGATCTAGAAACAAGGGTCATGAAATTGATAAGGAAATCAAAAACAGAACATGAATGCTAACAAACAGGAACAAAAACACTGCATAAATCTACAATCTGTATTTCAAAGGAAACAAAGTAAAAGCAAGGTCAAATATGGAAATTGGTAATTGGGAGAGGAGAATTTATTGTGAAAAACAGGGAAATGGCCAAGAAAATAACTAGTTATTTTGCATCTGTCTTCATGGAGGAAGATCCACAAAATCACCCAGAAATTCCAAGTGATCATGTAGGGATTGTGCAACTGAAGACATAAAGTCAACTTATATCAGTAACAAGGTTGTATTTGAGAATGTAACTTGATTGAGCATTGCGAAGTTTGACAAACCTAATGTACTTCATATTAAAATGTCAGACATAAATCGGCAATAGAAATATTAATTGCATTGTCGATGATTGATTTTCATTTTCCTGTGCATTCTGCAGAGACTGGAAGCCATTGTGGATAAATGGAAGTTAGCAAACGTGGTCCAAGCACTATAGATTAATGGAAGGAATCCAAGCATCTAAAAAGGGAAGAAGACATAGTTTGGAGAACTGCTGAACAATTAACTTGACATCGGCAAGTTGGAAACTGTTGGAATCTATTATACAGCATGTGATATTGGATATTTAGGAATTAACAGCAACAATGGAGAAAATCCATTTGTATTTCTGACAGATGTCCAACTCGATGTGCCATTAGTTTTTAGACCCCATCAACCAACGTCTGAGAAAAGGAACAGGAAGTGACTTCGCCACAGGAAATAGCATCACCAACACAAAGAAATCCAAACGTATAAATGGAAAGCAGGAATTTTAAGCATTGTTTCGCATGAGGTCAACTGGAGATGTTACCTAGTAAGATAACGAAACTTCTGGAAATGTAGCGAGCAAACCTACATCCATTGTGCAAAGTGTTGGTGACCCAATCTGAGAAAGAATATACTGACCACAAAAAAGTGCAATGGACAGTGTCCAGATTAATCCCTCAGATGGCGAGATTGCCTAATGAGGAAACTCGGCCTGTGTTCTTTAGAGTTTGAAAGAATGAGAGGAGGGTCACAATGAAACTTGGAAACTTCACAAAACATATGCCAAGTTGGAAATAAACAGGACGTTTCCCTGGCTGTCAGTTCCACATTCAAGGCAAATAATTGCAGTTTCATGGACAGACCATTTAAGACCGCAATAAGGAGGATATTCTTCACTTGGTGAGAACTGCCTAAAACAGGGGCATAGAAACCTGCTGGTAGGGCAAGATTAGGGAGAATCCCCAGATATTCTGCAAGTGTGTCAAGTGGAAAAGAATAACAAAGGAACAGGTCGGACTCATTCGTGACTTGCCAAGTTGCATCCAAATCACCTTATTGTTAGGAGACAGAGGGTAGTGGTTGAAGGCTGTTAGTGTGACTGAGACCGGTGTCCAATGGTGTATCACAGGGATCAGTATTGTGTCCCTTATTATTTGTGATACGGAGGTGTTGGTGTTGGACTGGGGTGGATAAACTTAAAAATCACATAACACCAGGTGATAGTCCAGCAGGTTTATTCAGAGGCATGAGATTTCAAAGCGCACAATCACCTGATGAAGAAGCAACTCTTCCAAGCTAGTGCCTCCGAATAAACCTGTTGGACTATGACCTGGTGTTGTGTCATCTTTAACCTGATTATTTGTGGTATTCATAAATGATCCAGCTGTGAATATAGACGGGGGTGGCGGTAGAGTGACAACTAAGTTTGTGTTTGATACAAAGATTGGCCGGGTGGTTGGCAGTGAGGAGGAAGGTCTTAGGATACAGGAAGATACAGATGGAATGGTCAAAGGGTGGACCAATGGCAGATGGAATGTAACCTTAATGAATATGAAATGATGCACTTTGGAAGAAGGAACTGTACAGGGGAGAACTCAATGAATGGCCGAACACGAGGAAGCTCAGAGGGTGCTTCTCCACAAATCCCTGAATGTGGCGAAACTGGTTAATGCACAATTTGAGAAAGCATAAGGGACCGTATTCATAACCTTTATTCATCAAGGCATAGGTTATAAGAGCTATGCGGAAGTTTGCTTTTGCCAAGATGGAATACTGATTGTAGTTCTGGGAGCCAAATTACGGGAAGAATGTGATTGTAGTGGAGGGGGCTCAGAGGAGATTCACCAGGATGTTCGCTGGGATGGAGCATAGTAGCTATGGAGAGAGACTGGATAAGCTCGGGCTGTTAAGTTTGGAGGAGAGAGGCTGAGTGGGCCGAGATTCAGAGGATAGGATTACGAGGGACATGGACAAGATGGATAGATAGCAGCTGTTCCTTTTAGTCAAAGGGCCAAGAACAATGGAGCACATTTTAAAGTGAAGGGTATGAGAAGTGGAGAGGAATTGAGGATTGTTTTTCACTCAGAGGGTGCTGGGGTCAGGAATGCACTTCCTGAGAGAAGAATTGTCATGGTAACTTCACAACCATTTAAAAATACACGGTTGTGAACTTGAAATGCCATAAGATTCACGGCAACGGTTTTGTGTCGGAAAATGGGGCTAATGTAGACCGTGCTGTATTGTTGATGGGACAAAGTCTGTGCTTCTGTGTTTGCATGGCTGTGGAAGGTCAATCATTGAGTAGCTTAAGGTAGGAATTGATGGGTTTCTGAAGAGTATATTAACAAGGTTTTAAGATTGAACTTGTAATATCTTCTGAAAATATGTCAATGGCAAAATTACGGGGAAAAAAGGTGCAGCTTTCTTACAGTCTGATACCAGAGAATTGAGGACAGGGAAAAGGCAGAACTGTGGACCAAATACTTCAGTTATGTCTTCACATAAGAAAACGAAACAAAAAAGAAAACTTCCCATCAAAACTAGTGAACATTAGTCTGTTTAGAAAAAGGGAATAGAATGAAATTAGCAAACTAATAGTTTTAGAGGAAGTATTGGAACTGAAAGTAATGAGCATAGACGAAGTCAACAGAGATTGAACAAATGGGAATCATATTTGAGAAAGTGCCTTTAGCATAATAATGGAGAAGCAATCAATGAAATATGTGCATTTTCAGAAAGATTAGATTATCTTACAGTGTGGAAACAGGCCCTTCGGCCCAACAAGTCCACGCTGAAGCGCAACCCACCCATACTCCTACATTTACCCCTTACCTTACACTACGGGCAATTTAGCATGGCCAGTTCACCTAACCTGCACATCTTTGGACTGTGGGAGGAAACCGGACCACCCGAAGGAAACCCACGCAGACACGGGGAGAATGTGCAAACTCCACACAGTCAGTCGCCTGAGGCGAGAATTGAACCCAGGTCTCAGGCGCTGTGAGGCAGCAGTGCTAACCACTGTGCCACCGTGCTGCCCACATTTTTGATAAAGCCTATTATGCAAATTCAAATCCTATGGGACTGGGACTAATATGGTTTTAGAATGGGAGAGTTGGCAGGAAGCAGTGAGTAGAAATAAAACTATGTATTTTTTCTAATGGAAGGGTTGGAGGATATAGCAGGGATCGGGGTTTGGGCCGCAGCTATTCCCAATACACATCATATATTTGATTGAGTGGATCAAATACAATATTTTCAAGTTTGCAGATGGCACTAAGCAATATCAGATTGCGAGTGGGTGAGCAGGATGTCAAAATGCTCCAAGACGATTGAGACAAGTGGAGTGTCTGGGCAAATACGTGGCACATTAGGAGCAATGGGGTGGGGAGGCGTGGGATATGTGATATTGTGACCTTTGATGGGAAAAACAGAACTGGAGCCTATCATTTGAAAAGGGATTGTTTGAAAACTGTTGATCTATAAAGGAACTTAAGCTGCATGTTTGTTTCTTCTGTGCAGCCCTCTGAGGTCAGTGTAGGGCAATGAGATCTGAATCATGAAGTCAATACTGGGAACGGCATTGGCACGCTGACCAGTGTACACAGACCCAACAAGTGGGGAGCTGTAACATTGAAAAAGGATCTGGATCTCCCTGTACACCAGACACTGAAAGCAATATTGCAGGAGCAGAAAGCAGATAGGCAGATAAATCGTGTATTCACCTTCATTTCAGGGGGATTTGAATACACGACTAAGGGTGTTTTACTGCAGCAGTACAGGGCATTGGTGAGACCTCATCTCGAACACTGTGCAGTATTATGTACAGTTTTGGTCTCTTTACCTAATAAAGGACAAACCTGACATTAAGGGAGAGCAGCGAAGATAACCAGACTGATCGCTGTTGTGGGAGCAGAATCTGGGGCGGCTGGGCCTGAATTCCATGGGCTTTTGGAAAATGAGTGGAGATATCAGTGAAATATATAATACTCTGTCAGGACAAGACAGATTGGAAGCAGGGGTGACAATTCTCCTGGCTGGGACATCAGAACAAGGGGCCACAGTCTTAGGTAAAGACAGACCACTCTGCATTGAGATGAGAATAAATGTCTGCACTCAGAGACTGTTGAACCTGGGGAATTATCTCCCAGATCAGACTGTGGAAACCAAGGCACTGGATATAAAAATGGATTTCTGGAAACTAAAGGGCTAGGGAGAGAGCAGGGTATGATATGAAGATAGAGGATCAGATATCATTCCAGGTTGCTCTCAAATAACGTGGTAGCTGTGTTCCTGTGCATCATTGTATTGCAGAAAATCATGCAATATTAATAATGTGGTCTATGGGGAAAACAGAATAATGGGCAAACCGCAAAATATCAGTAAAAAACCAAAATTAAAGTTCGTCTAACACACACACACACTAGCACAGTCTAATTAAACCTTTAAATCATATATGGTAATGAAATAGTGCTGTAAATGCAACACTTTCACAATACATTCTCTGGCTACATCCAATCGCATCACAGTGAACGGGAGCTCACTTTATAGAAAAAAGGTGCAGAATTCAGGAATCGCATTGCAGTCAAATCACGTTTAATAAACCCGCGTTATCAGAGAACTGCTTGTATATTGAATCGAGGAGCAAGATTGATGGACTGAAGGGACTACAACAGTTCTTATTTTATATTTCACAATGTTTAAACATATTAATAGGTATGAACACTGTGTCAGGAAAACTGCATTGAGGAGATTTTCTCAATGAACTAGAATGGGGAAGGCTCAATGTGTTGAATGGCCTACTCCTTTCCCGATGTTTCCGTGCAGCCTGTGGGAAAGCTCTGTCAATGTTGTCACAAGCTCTCAGGTATCAGGACGGTGGACTCTGCAGGATCAACAGGACTGTGACTCCCGTTCCCTTTTTTGATATCAAGGCTGGTGCTGGGTATTCTGTCTGGTTTTATCCTTTAAGACTTTGGAGCAGTGTGATACAATTGAGTATCTTGCTTGGTCGTTTCAGGGACCATTGAAGACTTTATCACATGGCTCTGTATCTGGAGTTATTTTTAGGCCAGACCAGGAAAGCACGGGAGATTCACTTCCTGAAAGTACGTTGGGGAAGGAGATCGATGTTTACAATCAACATTGGATGCAAGGGCTGTTCCATTACTTAAAATGGGGATATTTCTTGAATCCTTTCCTCCAGTAAATTGTTTAGTAGTACACCAACATTTATGTCTGGATGTGGCAGGACTGCAGACCTTAGATCTTATCTGTTGGTCTTGGGATCATTTCGTCCTCTCTATCAGATGTTAGTTCTGCTGTTTGGAATGAAACCATTCAAGTGCGGTAGCTTTAATGGTTTGTCATCAGCTTTAGGTGCTCCTGGTCCTGACATTGGCATGTTCACCCACACACATCATTGAACCATCACTTGGCTTGGTGGTAATTGTAGACTGATGGAATATCATGGGGAAAATGATATCCATTATGTTTGAGTACAATCCTGCTTCTATTGCTGCTGTTTTCAACAGCATCACGTGATAGCCCAGTTTGAGCTGCAATTCCTGCAATTCAATTCTACTGACTGTCCCCCAGTTCACATCGAGACCCATTCACCCATCAGCCGTGAACTCAGTGACATCACCTGGTTTCTGATGCGGTAATACTTGCATTTTCCTACTTTCATTCTGCTGAGGGTCTCTCCTTGATGTCATGCTTCCAATTTGTTACATTACTCAAACCCTTAAACTTTTCATCTGAATCTTCTCCTTTATCTTAATGTCACCTTCTGCGGTTGAATTGAATGTGTTTCTCTCTGGTTTTCTCCCTGACCATGATGAAGAGCTCTGTGGTGTCAGTGATGCCAGCCATATGCAATTTCAGAGCCAATGCATGTGTGCACTTTGCATTACCATTCAGTTCCCAGGGTACGACGCTCCGTGTTGGACAGGGCATTTGAGAAGCTTTCACAAATTGGAACTTGTTCAAAAATTGCTGAAGAAACAAAGCAGGTCTGCGGGTGTCTTTTGTAGTGAATGTAGAGTTAATCTTTTGGGTACAGTGACTTTTTTAGAAGCTCTGTTTCTCCAGCAATTTTTGTGTTTTTAGTTCCAGTGTCCTTCGCTATTTCTTTAATTGAAAATTTGTGCTGTGTCTATTCGTTTCTGGAGAAGCCCAGCAGGTCTGGCAGCATCTGCAGAGACAGAGGAACAGCATTAGCCTTCCAAGTCCGTGTGACTTGTTCAGAACTGAAAAAGGTTGGAAACTGGGCTTTTTAATCCCTTGCCAGAGTTGGGGGATGCATGACTTGGAAAATAGGGCATGGCATAAGATAAACGGGCTATCAGCAGTTGTGAACGAGAAGATGATGCAAAATGGGTTTAAATTAAGATGTGAATGAGGGAAAGGGGTTCTCTCTAACTGAGTGTAAGATAAAGAAAACAACCACACAAGGTCACAGAGAGAACAGGTGAGAGAATGTTGACCATGTGGTATTATATAGATCTAGCAAGAGATAGGTTTTCACTCTATAGATCATCACCTCCTTCACGCTAAGGAATTCAGGTGATTGACCTCATATTGGCACTAGTAAGAGTTTCAATCTGCCCTAGTTTTGTAACATAGAGCAAAACTGACAGTATGAAGTTTGGGCTATTTTCTTTACCAGTCATCTTTATAATTCTTTCAAATTTGAAGTGCTTATTGTTAAACATTTTATCTTGAAATTAGTATCAGATGGAGTGTAGGAGGTTGAGGGGTGACATTCTCGAAGTTTATAATGTCATGGGAGGCATGGATAGGGTGAATAGTCAAGGTCTTTTCTGCATGATCGGGTAGTCCAAACGTAGATGCATAGCTTTAAAGTAAAAGAGGGAAAACTTGAAAGGTATAAAGGGGCAACTTTATTTACACAGAGGGTGATGTTAGTGCGGAATGAGCTGCCAGAGGAGCAGTCGTAGATGCAATAACAGCTACAATATTTCAAAGACATTTGGACAAACATATGAATGGGAAGCGTTTAGAGGCATATGGGCCAAGTGCAAGCAGATGGGATTAGTTTAGTTTAGAAAACCTGGTCAGCATGGACAAGTTGGGCCAAATGGTCTGTTTGTGCACGATATGACTGTATGAATCTTGAAAGCGAGGAGAATGTACGAAAAGATATGATGTAATACATTTGCAAGAAATATAAAAGCAAGCATCATGAGCTTTTCCGTCTGTGTAAAAAAAATGTTTGTGAGCTGAGGCAGAAGTACAGTAAGGAAAGTACATTGAGGCCATATGGAGGGTGTAACTCGGGAACTGGCCACAGGGAACAGGCAAATAACTTACACCAGTATTTTAAATCGTTCCTCATGGGGAAAGTACTGTAAGCATTTAAATGGTATAAACAAAATGGTAATAGGAGGGATTTCTTGAACTGTCTGTAACAAAAGTAACAAGGTTTTAAACTAACAGATAAGAATAAGGATAGCCGGTCAGCAGTAATTCATAGTTAATTTTGAAAGAAGTGGTCATAGAGTGACTAGCGGCACTGTGGGAAATATTCCATAACACTCTGGATTACAGGAGTGTTCCAGCGAAACTGGAGACCCTCCAATGTGGCGCCTGCCTTCAAGAAACGAATGAGACAGAAAGTAGGAACCATTTTGCCTAACCATTATTGTTGGGAATCTTCTAGAGCCTGTTGGTAAGGAAGGAATTGCAGGGCAGTTAGAAAAGCTAAACCCAGAGTTGGCATGGTTTTGTGAAAGGGAAACTACTTTTGTTCTGTAAAATCATACATTTTTTTTTTCTGGACATCCCTGAGAATGTCAAAATTAGAGTCATGCTGGAAAAGCACAATAGGTCAGACAGCATCCAAGGAGAAGGAAAGTCAATGTTTCGGGCAAGAGCCCTTCATCAGGAACTCCTGAGAATGTGACAAACAGCCTTGATAAATAGAACTGATCAACATAAGGCTTTCCAGAGATTTTCCACAAGGTATCACAAAATAAACGTTCTGATACAAGACAGAGACTTTTAGTTTGATGGATAATATATTAGCATGGATTGACGGTGGGTTAACACATAGAAATCGGAGAGTCAGAATTAATGGATCTTCATGATAAAGGTGTATCTACTGGATTACCACAAATATCAGGCCGATAGCATCAGTTATTTAAAATCTACACTGATAGCCTGACGGCAGGAGCTGAGTGCAATATACATCCGAGTTTGAGGATGACACTGAGAACCAAAATTCAGGCTGTTATTTAATGGAGAGGACTCCCAAAAAAAGGAGCAGTACAAAGGGATTGGAGTGTTTCTGTGCATGAAACGTAGCGTCAACATGCAGATGTTGCAAGTAGCTAGGTTGGTTCATGAGGCGGGTTCCCGACATGAAAAGGTTGATTTATTGAGTGCATCGAAAATGGTGAGGCGATTATTCATTGTGGTTGAAATGCATACGGGTGATATTACTGAAATGTACAAGATACAGAGAGGGCTTGACAAGGTAAATGCTGAGAAGGTGTTTCCCCTGAGCCTCGAACTCAAGGAGATAGATACCGAATAAGGAACACCAATTTCAATCTTCTCTCAGAACGTAGTGAATGTCTGAAATTCCGTATTCCAAAAGAGTTGTGGAGGGATACAACGAATTGCGTGGGAAAGCGGAGTTCAGACCTGGAGCCGATCAGCCATGTTCTTATTAAATGAGCGTTCAGGCTTGAGGGGCCAAATGGCCGAATCCTGTTCTTTTTTCTTGCATTTTTATGTTATGTTTTTGGAAAGTATCGGGTTATTTTCCTGGAAATCGTATTGTACGATGTTGCATTCAGGGAGAGCAGAAGATTTGTTTGAGTTAACCCTTGGTGGGGTATGGTGACTTTATTCACTGTGAATCTGGTTCTGGAACATGACTCACATATGGAGTAAAAGTTACAGACAGGGGAAGCCTGCAAAGAAGGATAGAGGTTGGTGGTCTCTTTCTGGCCCAGCCTGGATTTTCTAAGTACATTTCTGAAACTGCACCTAACCATTGGAGTGGTCTCGATCTGCCCCTGTGTAGCAGGTCCCAAGGGCTGAATGGAACATCAGAACACAGGGCTGAGGGACACAAGGGGGTCATTTGGACCTTTGACACTACTCCACACGTAAATAAGGTCGTGGCTCATCTCATTGTGTTCCCAGATGCACTTTTCTCTCCATGCACCATTATCCCTGATTCACCTGACTATAAACATTCAAACGAGGCCAGCCTTGCTTTAATATAAAGATTCAACCATCCCAAACTTCTGAGAAAGAGAATTCACACTTTAATGAAATCCAACTTTGAGAATTACTCCTGAATCCGGTTGTGACTGAAGTTGGAGGGTGTCAACAGTTTCCTTTTCTAGTCCCACTGCTCATAACACATTTTTAAAGTAACCAGGTTGGTGATATGACCGATTATAAAGGTTTCAGACTGGGCCAGATTCAGTGACAGGAACAAGTCAGGCAGATTTCTTTCATCAGCGGCAGGTAACCAATAGGGCTAATGTAGCAGTATGGTGGATTTGTGGTTAGCACTGCTACCTCATATCAGCAATGAGTTGAGGTCAATTCCAACCTCATCCGACCCTCTATGTCAAGTTTGAACATTCTTCCCGTGTCTGTGTGGGTTTCTACCCAGTTCTCCAGTTTCCTCTCATATTCCAAAGATGTACAGCTTAGAGTGATAGGCCATGCTAAATTACTCAGAGTGACCAGGAATGTGTAGCTTAAGTGGGTCAGTCGTGGGAAATGCAAGGTGACATTGGTAGGGTAGGGGGACAGGTCTGGGTAGGATACTGTTCGGTGGATTTGTGTGGACTCGATGGGCAAAATGCCCTGCTTCCACACTGTAGGGGTTCTATGACAATGACTTCAAGTTTGGACTATGCAAACACCCAGTGGGCATCTAGTTGATCCATTCACCTCAAGGCATTGTATATTTCAATAAGATCAGCTCTCATTCCAAGGGTAACCTGTTAAAGTCTGCATATTGTCAGCCCTTCATCCATGGAATAAGTGAAGGGAAGCACATCTGAACTGCTTCCAATATTACTATATACTTTCTTAGATAAGGATACAAAAATAAAACTAATCTCAAACATCGATGAGTTGGTTTATGTTCATTTTCTCAGGGTGTAGTGAGTCTTTGGAACACTCTTTCCTGCAGACTATTCGAGGCAGAGATATTGAATATTTTTGAGGCAGGTTCACGAATCACAAAGAAGTCAAGGATTATCGAGGAGTGGGCAGCAATGTGCCTTGTGGGGAAACTGTAGACAGTGGGACTGAATGGCACGGCTCCAGAATATCCAGGAATTAAACGAAATGATAACATCGATAAAGGTTTAAGGGGGAAACAAGATGGCAGCGATATGAAAAGTCTACTTTGCTGGGCTCTGAATCACAGTGGTAATCTAACCTACCCCACCACAGTCATTTACTTAAAATTGAACACACAATGAGCTATGGAATCCTCACTAATTTCGTTTTGTCAAGTGGAAATGACAAAACACGGGAAAGGATCGAGTAACGTCAGAAGCTTTCAGCATGCCTGAGGCTGTAGCTGTAACCCCCTCTGCTCGTTCGATGGACCCAGTTACTCACCAAGCCTTGGTCACCGAGTTCACCAAGTTCCGTGAAATGATTGAAGCTATGATTGAAGAAAAGTTCAGCAGGAAACTAGAACTACTCTCAGCCGTGCTCCAAAAACATGACGAGCAACTTGAAAGCCTTGGAAACAGAACGGATGAGGTCGAGCGCCAAACTGCAGGGGCAGAGAGTGTGATCGATTCCTCTAAGGAGCGGATCCTTGCCCTTGGAAAACATATCCGTACCTTAACTGAACAATGTGACGACCTCGAGAACAGGGCAGAATGAAGAATGTTCATATCATCGGTCTGCTGGAGACATAAGGTGTTCGGCCAGAGATTTTTTTTCGAGAACTGGCTGCCGTGATTCCTTCACTTCGAAGCTGAAGAGGGGCGGGTGAAGAGTGAGGCAGTTCATCGGGTAACAGCGCGCAGGTCAGACTCAGACAAACACCCTCACCCTGTCCTTGTGCGATTACGTGGTTGCAGGGGCATTCAAAGACTTATGGAAGCTTCCAGAACACAGGGAAAAGATCCGACAAGGGCTCCAGGATTATGTTCTTCCAGGTCTTTTCAGCGGCAGTGATTCAAAAAAGAAAATATTTTGATGATACCAATACTAAGGGAACTTGAGATTCAGTATTCCTTAATGAACCCAGCGGTGCTCCGTATGCTTTCAATAGATCCACGCACTGGTGAATTTTTCAGTAGATCCATTGACTCTCCAGAGGACGCGAAAACCTTGTGGACACTATAAAACAGGCTAGATGCTTTCATGGATATCGATAATCATGCTTCTCTCGTTTTAAAGGAAGTTTGTTGAATCTTTCTGCTATTAAATTATAGTTGGCGATGGGTAGAGTACACACTTTTAACTTGATTAATATTACTACTCGTTTTTCTCTTGCTTAGTTTGCGTGTCGGTTTCGGCTCAAGCTGGAGGGAGTTAAGAAGGTGATCGTGATGACTGAATACCTACCTAACGGCAGTTCAATCCCGATGTTTGTGATTAATTGCCCTGGATGAGTATTACGAATGGGGAAGAAGATAAAGATTTGTGACGTGCAAATGCCGCCAGTGGACGGGGGTAAATGCCCCTCCTGAGAGCCATTGGCACTTTGTGTCCTGTTTTTTGTTGTCTTTGTATGTATTGATTTTAATGCAGATCAGTGCAAGTTCTTGCATTTTAGAAACTCAAATCAATATCGGAATTTTATGGTGAATGGCTGGGTCTTACGGAATGTAGTGGAACAGAGGGACCTTGGAATTCAGGTACATGGTTCTCTGAAAGTTGATTCCGAGGTAGACAGGGTAATGAAGAAGACTGTTGGCACACTGGCATTCATCAGTCAGGGCACTAAGTAGCGAATTTGGGGAACAGGAGAATCGACGTTTCGGGCATAAGCCCTTCTGCGCTTTTCCAGCAACACATTTACAGCTCTGATCTCCAGTATCTGCAGACCTCACTTTCTCCTCAGCGAATTTGGGGAGAAATGCTGCAGAATTCGAGGCACTGATGAGGCCATACTTATAGCGTTATGTTCAGTTTTGTTAACTTTGCTATAGGAATGATGTTATTAAACTGGAATGAATGCAGAAGAAATTTACAAGGATGTTGCCAAAGACTCAAGGCTCTGAGTTATAGGGAGAGGTTGGAAAAGCTAGGACTTTTTACTTTTGCATGTATGAGACTGGGGAGAGGATCTTATTGAAGGGTATAAGATCATAACAGGCATGGATAGAGTGAATGCAGTCAGCCTTTACTTCCCGGGATTGGACAATCACGGACTAGAGGGCATCAGTTTAAGGTCAGAGGGGTAAAAACAAAAGGGAACCTGAAGAGCAACGTTTTTACACACAGGGTGATATGCATATGGAATGAGCTAACAGCAGAAGTAGTTAAGGTGGGTAGATTCACAACATTGAAAATGCATATTGACAAATACAGGATAGGAAAGGATTAGTAGGATACGGGGCAATGACTGGGAATGGGGTTAGTGTGAATTGACATTTTGGTCGGAATGGATCAGTTTGAGCCGAAGGGCCTATAGGACTCTATGACGCTAACAACCATTGCTTATCTCCCACTGAATGTTATTTTGTATTTTCCCAATTCACTGAAACAAACTTGACTCTCTCGGCTCCATGCTTCCATCATGTTTGACCAAAATGTACAAACGTTCTATATTGTATGCAGACGCCGTGTAAGATACAACATATTAATGTCACTACTCCTCCAAAGCTGCTTCAGAGCAAGGATATTGATTAGTCCTCCTGACGACACAACACCAAATCCGAAAAAAAACTTGATCTCTAGTTTGGTTCAATGCATACTCTTCAACCCACCTGATATACATTTAGGGAATTTATTTTTCACAGCATGAGCAGTCACTTAGTTAACGCAGTTGAGATGCATCTTGAGACCATCCAATAAGACTGCAGTATCCATGATATTTGCATGTCTAATTTTCAGAGCATATAGCGCACAGAATTTCTGCAACAGTTTTAGTTTCGATATATAATACACCAATGTTTGCTTCTCCTTGTTATTTGTAAGCTCTTCTTAAGCTGAATCTGAGGGACATGGTCTGTGGCGTTATTGGTGATAGACTTGGATAAGACATTCCGGAAGGGTCACCTTGACGCTGTGATACAGGACAAGCGTCAAAATCCTTCTCCGCTCTGTCAGGATAAGGGTCACTATATTCTATCTGCTCCTTCACACTCCCTGTATACCTGTTATAGCACTGACCCCCGAACAAGGCTCGCACTCCATTTCCAAATAAGGCTCAGGCATTTCGAAACTCACTATTGAATTCAACAACTTTCTTCCTCACTTTCTCTGTCACCTACACAATACCCCCCACACTAATAATACTAAATTTATTTACAACTGTCGACTGACTCATTCCGGACAGCTCATCATTTCCCCCAGCCCCACATCCAGCAACATTAACAGCAGGGTCACCCATTTCCACTCTCCCTCCCTCTCTCCCTTTCTTATGTTCCAGGAGAAACTGTCTGAAATGGGTCAGAAAGGGCCAAGCCGGGTGGTGTTGTGCCTGATATCTGTTCCCTCACACCCCCTTCTCCCGCCATGTGGGGAGGAACCTGGCATGAGCCGGACAGAAACAAGATGGCTCATGGGAAGCTTCTGAAACATCCACTTCCCATCAACTGAGTAAAGAGCAACATTCAGTTCTCACTTTAAACCCGCTGTCAGTTCCAGCGTCAGTCCATTCACTCTCAAACAAAAACAGATACCTCACTGCACAGAGATGCAGACACTGAAATGCACAGACGTATTAGTAAACACCCCAACATAGTAACATGCACAACACATATAAGGAGATAGGCATACACACACATTGCAACACACAAAGACATATACAGTTACACACAAATAGACACAAACACAGATAGAAACACAGAGGCTGATACATAGGTACATAGATGTAGACACACAAATACACAGAAAACAAGCACATGGACACACACATACGGACACACACACACACACACACACATATATATATATATATATATATATATATATATACATACACACAGAGACACAAGCACTAGTGTCATTAAGACATAAATCGGCACGTTTTTGGTTGATAAAGAGATCAAGGATTCTAGGGAGAAGGCATGAGAATGCGTTTGGGGTACATATAAGAAATTATTGAATGGCATATCAGACTCGATGGGCCGAATGGACTAATCCTGCTCCTTTTTTCATGCTCATGTGGTGTTATGCTGTCAAGTATTCATTTTCTGAGATTGCAGCAGAGGCTGTATTTGATACATATTAGACTGGAAAGAGTCAGTGCGAATGTGGGACAGGCTTGGAGGGCAGAATGGTTTATGGTTATTCATAATTACTATATCCTTAAGTATGAAAAGAGGTGGTGATTTGATGTGAGGTTAGCACAGTTTTAATGTAACGGGTCCGACAATGAAATAAAGATGACCCTTTCCATTTAGTGCCTGGCGGTCTGTGGTATCCTCATCCTCAGGAAATAGGGAAGACTCTGTTATTGAGGATATTCTAGGCTGAGCTCGACTGATCTTTGCTGGACAGGAGAGTCAATGTTTATCGGGAACTGACAGGAGAAGGATGATCAGAGACAATTGGACCAACCATGATCATTCTGAATGTGTTGTTATCTCAATCCACCCTCGATGCTGTTATAGAGATATACTGCTGCCCCTACCCCATGTGTTGTTCCCTCAATCAACCATCGAGGCTGTTATGGAGATATACTGCTGCCCGGAACCCATGTGTTGTTCCTTCAATCCACTCCTCGATGCTGTTACAGGGTAGGGGACCACCCCAATCCGTCAGACAGGATCGGTACAATGAGACAAGTGGAGACCATTCTGCCCCTCTCAGAAATTACACAGGAATATAGAATTAAGTAATTCAGATCGTTGATTACATTACACAGCCCAGGACGAGGCCATTCAACCCGCCTGAACGGCTACACAGAACAGGAAATATGTCGTTAGCAGGAAATAGATAGTAGAGAGAAATGTTTACTTTCAGGCTGCAAAGCTCTAACTGATGGAGTGCCTCAGAGATCACTGTGGGGTCATCAATGACCAATAATCTGTATCAATAATTTGGAGGAAGGGGAGAGAATGGCTTGGAGCTCAATTAGCTCGTACACCAAGATGGTCATTCATTGTGTCGTCAAATTGAGATCCTGAGTCTGCAATATGCCCGAAACGTCGATTTTGCCTGTCCTCGGATGCTGCCTGAATTGCTGTGCTCTTCCAGCACCACTGATCCAGAATATGATTATAGATAGGGAAGGTTAGTGCGGAAACCTTCAGTTGAAATAACATAAGGTAAATTGTCTATTTTGGCATGAAGGATAAAATAATGGTAATCAATTTAAATGGAGAGAGATTGCAGAACTCTGTGATACAGGCGGTTTCCATGTTTCTGGGACATGAATCATGTGAAGCCAGTCTGCAGATGCAGCAAGTGATTTGGAAGGTAAGTGGAATGATGCTGTTTTTGACAAACGCTTAAGGTTTAATTGCAGGAATGTTTTACTGCATCTGTACAGGGCATTGCTGAGACCACATCTGATGCACTGTGTGCAGTTTTGATCCCCTAACACTAAAATAAAAGGATATAATTATTTTTGAAATTTTTAAAGAGGTTTCCCTTTCCTCATTCCTGGGATGGCGGCCTTTGGTTATGGGGGATAATCAGTTCTGATTTTAGCCTAGAAATAGGATTGAACCACCATGACTTTCAGAAAAGTGCATCAGCTGGATGCATATTATCTCTTGTCAGGGAGACTAAAGCTAGAGAATAAATTTGAATAAAAAGATGCATTGCTATTAACACTCATAGTATGAAGACACCTACCAGTATTTACAAATTAGACAGACACGTGTAAGCATGTCATCAAATTATAAAATGGGGACATTTTCTGAGATTGAATGGAATTGTGTACAACAAGAGCAATGATGCCCCTGCATATAATCCATAATCAGATTTTCCAGAGAATGATCCAGGAGAGCACACATGGTCCAGTTTGGTGTTCAGTTGACATCATTGTATGTTTCAATACAGAGAGGGAGAAAATTGTTCCCTGCCTGAGAAGCAACAGCCGATTGATCCCTTTCTCTTACTTTGTTCCACCAGATAGCAAAGTGTCAGTCTCTAAAATCCCTGCGTTATCTTTGCCACTTGTGATGGATTCCCGGTGAGGATTCATTGGAAACTCTCATATGCCCGAAACAAAGGGAATTCAGCCAAATCCAACTGTTCCAGAAAACAATCCCACAACCGGTAGCTTATTTGAACAGAACAACTTCAAAGGCAGAATAACATTTGGAGCACTCTGTTATTTTACCATTTGATATGAGTTCAACGTTCTGTGTCTTACATTTTTTTTCTAGAAAATGACCTACTCTGAGACCGATATTATTGGCCACATCATTAAACTGGTTACATTTAAGACTGGTGTAACCAGTGGAGGAGTGATACGGAAAAGGAAACAGTGACCCTCCAACATTGGCTGGAACACAAATGAGAAATTTGCAAAGTGCTGTCCAAGTGGAAATTCCCTCCCCAGAAGTTTGTGGTGCCTGGATGATTACATTTGTATTTATTGACATTTGACAGAAAAGTGAATGTAGAAAATGGAATACAGACAGAAAAGTGCTGGGTTGACCACAATAACATGACCCATAATCTTTGTGCATGGTGGAGCGGTGACAGAGTGTCTAATGGCACACTCCTGCTGCTCAGTCTTATGTTCCTATGTTCCATCCAACCACTCACAGCTCCTGCAAGGAGCAGTTGGAGGCCATTTGCTCCAAATACCTGATCCACAGTAACACAGCATCTCATTCAGTCCCTCAAGACTGTCACACACACGCGGTTGTGGGTTGGAAAATACTATTTGGAAATCCAGGCTGGGTTCAAAAAACCCCTCTGGTCTCTTTGCAGAGTGTCTCCTCCCTGCAACTTGTGCTTTATTTGTTGGTCATAATACAGGCCCAGATTCAATGTGAGTACAACCCTCATATCTCACCCAGAGATGACTCACAAAATACTTTGCTGTGTCTGATTGCAACATCCAATAACAGAACGTTCAGGAAAATTACAACCATTAACTTTGTAATTACAGAATATGAGGACATAAGGAACCGGATCAGCTAAGTCGGACGATCAAGCTATTGTCTACCATGATGGCTGATCTATTATTGGCATTAACTCCTTTTTAACGCCCAATTCTTCACATCCTATAGCTGTCTGACAGGTCAAAAATCCATCTCTCTACTCCTTAAATACTTTCAGTGATGTAGCTCCCATAACTCGCTAGCCCAGATAATTCCTGACATTGATTACCCGCTGTGAGAGGAAAACATTCCCTCCACATACATCGTCAACTAATTGATATGAACGAGAGGTGAACACAGGGGCACAGCAAACAGTGAATGGCTTTGATATCAAGTGAGTAATTGACTGAGGATGGCATCAGGACCACCCACTTATTTGAGCTGAATGGAAATCAAGTGTAACCTCCCACTTGTCTGGGTCTTTCCGAGCACAAAGAAAGATGCTTGTGGTCGGTGGCCAACAGCCCTAACAGTTCCGGGATAACTCTGCAAGGGAGATCCTCAGGTTAGCCTCCTCAGCACAAACATCTTCAACTGCTATATCAATGCCTTTCCCCATCATAAGATCTGAAGTAGGGATGATGACTGAAGATCACATAATATTCAGAGATTTTGTGCCTCCTCAGCTCCTGAACCATCTTGTGTCCATGTGCAGCAAGACCTGGGCAGCATTCAGTTTGTGCTGTTAAAGTGTCGGTAACATTCATGTAACAGCGCTGCCAGACACTGCACATTTCCACAGTTAATAAAGGAGCTCAATCAGCATCCCAGGCTGGTTGCACACTGATATGTGGAAGCCATTGAGCCCGTGGAAACTACTGAACAAGAAGAGGGACATTCAATCCACCTACCTATTCCACAGGAAGAGAAGGGGTCTGGTCAGTACATCGAGCTGTTAAACAGGAACAGGCAGGGCCCAATCAGACCCTTAAACCTGTTCCATGAGACCAGGAGGAGGCTATTCAGCCCCACGAGATAGTTATACAGAAACAGGAGGGCGTCATTGATACTCTAACATGACAAACCAATGAAACCGAGACTGCATTGATAGGGGGCTCCATGGTGTTAATCACGGTTCCATTGTTTGTAGAACATGTGCTACCTTAACATGGTTTGCTGGCAGTGATAAGGGAAACAAAATATTTTGTGTAAAGTCTCAAGGAGGCATCTTCCATCTCCGAGAAGACACTCCCATGTGCTCTATGTAGGTCAGAAGTTGCTGGGAAGAGTGAACTCTTTTATAATGAAGGTACTGTTGCTGCTGTCGGGATTATGGATAGCATGACGTTCATTGCAGGATCACGCACCAATTGAGCTGGATTAACGTTGGGAGAGTTTTTTTTTCAAAAACCTGAACCTCTCTCTCTCTCTGAATCAAAATAGGGAGTGATGGTGGTTGGGTGGAACGTTCTCAGGGGCTCTTAAACTATCGAGAATCATGTAACCCGAGTGAAAAAAGCCATAGAATTTATCACCGTAATAGTGTCTGTTTAGAACATCATAAGTGATTGAACATCCCCCTTAATGTTCAATGCAATCACCTTATTCTCTCATTGAGCTTCACTCACTGTTCATGTTGCCATCATCCCAGGGATTAGTCTGGTGAGACTTGAGAGAAAGTCTATCCACCGTACCCCAAATACTGCCTCAACACACTCAGGGATGATCACAGTCATCCTTTTCTCTCACTTAGACATCGCCGTTTCTTTCCTTTGTTTTGAAACGCCATTATTGCTCTATGCACTACGACTGACATGGAATTTATAAGTCCCTTACATCTGTACGTCAGCATCAATAAAGCCAGCACCAGAGTTGCCTATGGAGATGTGCATCACACTCGGGCAGAATTTCAATGAGATCGAATACACCGAAAAGATGTAATGATCACCTACCTGAATAGAAATGAGCTGTACAAATACGGGAAACAGGTAGAGGAAGGGAGCTATCTTTACTTTTGTTCTTCTCTCACAGGATGCATGCAGCCCTGGTCAGAGCAGCATGTTACGCCAATCTTAAACTGAGTGGCTGGTTCAGTTGTTCCACAGGACAGTAAAGAGTAAAACACATTACTGGGGGTTTGTGGTGTTATAATTCAGGATAAATTCTTCTGCTTAATTATAACCAGCATCACAGAAAAGATTTATCCAATGCAGTAATATGTGATAATTCTACAGTCTAAGAACTATTTAAAGTAAAAATTAACAACTTTATTTCTTAAAGTATTACAGAGAATAATAATCGAACGAATATTTACGACTTCTTCCTCTAACCTAACTTTGACCTTTCCCCCTCCACAATACGAGTCCGATAAGACTCCTAATTATGATTTACAAAATAAAACTTCTTATCTCAAAACCAGAAAGCTTTCGGTTCTTCTCCAGAGTCCTGTCTTCTTTTCTTCTGGGGGATTCTGCTTTCATAGTTACTAATCAATGAATATACTTTTAAAGGAGCTATATTTCAGGCAGTCTTTGTATGCTGGTAGCTTGGCAGCTCTGCTCTCAACTGTTCAATTTTCCATGGTCTTGTACCTCCAAACTATTGGATTGTGTCATTGGCTTTTAAGATTATCAATATATTACATTCAAACTTGATTGGAGGTGGGTCATTTGGGGTATAATTTAAACTGTTTGGCTGAATTTGTTTTTGTCTCAAGACAATGAGCTAATCGAGTTGTTCAACCAAATGTTAAATTATATTTATTTTTCAGAAGACTCGGTGCTGTCAGGTAGTTAAAAGGTGCAGTACACCCACATGTTCATCACTGAAGTCACACGGAAACCTGACTAGGGAAGGTTGACACACTGACTTACCTAATGGACTTCAGGCAAGCAGATGGGCGTTTATAACAAATGATAACGGTTGCTTTTACATTCCACCACTTTCCTTCATGAGATATCAACAGACTGTTATTCTGTGGCTCTAGATTATGAGTCAATGACTTTATTACCATAAACTGTCTTCCTGTACGTGCAGGAAACACGTCAAACATCCTCAAGAGCAATTATTTAGTGACGGACATAGAAGGCACTTGAAACTGTTGCATCCAGATTGAAAGGCAAAAATCATGGTTCATTCAGAAGTTACACTGAGACTGCAGACGAGACTGGGATATCATGATGGTGGTTTTGGACATGATTGGTGAGTGGGGAGGACATGGAGATGTAAATCCGTGAAGGACAAAATGGATTATGGAGTTTGAGAACATTCTGTGTACTTCTCGCATATCAGTGAGTAATTTATAAATAGTAGTTTTATAGTTATATTTTTTGTTTGGAACTGAAGACATTGACTTGCACTTTCCAAAATTTAAATATCATGAGCAGAAATTGAGTTCAACCCAGTTTAGTAGACAAATATAATGACTTACCAGGATCACCAACAATCGCAAGGATGGGGTAGTAGCCACCTTGAATAATCCAAAGGATATCCTGGATCCGTGATGCTAATGATATCCAAGGCCGAGAAAGCCAGTAAAGACCAGAGGATAAACTCCTGTCCATTGTTGCAACATTCCAGTGTAGTGTTCTCAGATTCTGTTCCATTGTTGGAATATTCCAGTCTAATGTTCTCAGATTCTGATCCACTGTTGGAACATTCCAGTCTAATGTTCTCAGATTCTGATCTCTCCTCCCGCGCTCTCTCTCTCTCGCGCTGCTGATCCCTGTTAGTGCTGTCAGTGATGCTCCTACTCACACTATGTGATAGCACATTGAACAGAGCCCATTTATATTTCAACCTTGGAAACTCTCCACTGCCATAATTAGGATTCACTGAGATTGATGTTAATCACAGTCACTGAAAAATAGCTCCAGTTAACCCCTTTGAATTCAATAATGATTTTATTAAAATTTAAAAGAATTTTTTAAAGTTTACACATTTGGCATGGGATATGTGTGGTGGGTGAACAGGAAGAAATATTTGAGATGGTAGATTGATTGAATGTAATCATTCAATCTGACTTAGATATGGCAGTAATGTCAAAGGATTGTCAGAACTTAAACAACTTTCTCGGCTTAGAAAGCGAAACATATAGTCTGTAACTACTGATCAGTGATTATAATGTCAGTAAAATATGTAGAGAACTTTCTTAGTCCATAATCTGACAGAAAATTGCTTATGACAACATGAGTGATGACAGACAAATGGCATGGATATAATAACAGAGAATATGATGTGACATACAATTCAGATGGTTATTCAAGGATCAGAGAGGGCAGGTAAGGGTCATGCTGTTAATTTTATCAATGTCAATCAACTGTATTGAAGTAAATTTCACTGGATTTTAATTGCAGTGCGATTATGTTATCGGGGCATGGCTGCTGAGACTGGAGGGAGGGAACATGATATTTCCCAACCATCAGTATTGGAATTTTATTCTTCATAAATCATATGAAGATCAAATTTAAGGATACATCTCCAATAAGGAATGAGCAGAGCCAATATTAACCATAAAACCAGAAGATATTGGAACAGAAATTTCACCATTATGCCCATTGAGACTACTCCGCCATTCCATGATGGCTGTTATGCTTCTCAACCCCATTCTCACACTTTCTACCAGTAACCCTTGATCCCCTTTACAGTCAAGAGCCCATCTGTCTCACTCCTTTTCCTCCGCTACATCGATGACTGTATCGGCGCTGCCTCGTGCTCGCACGAGGAGGTTGAACAGTTCATCCACTTTACCAACACCTTCCACCCCGACCTCAAATTCACCTGGACCGTCTCAGACTCCTCCCTCCCCTTCCTAGACCTTTCCATTTCTATCTCAGATGACGGAATCGGACATTTACTATAAACCGACCGACTCCCACAGCTACCTAGACTACACCTCCTCCCACCCTGCCCCCTGTAAAAACGCCATCCCATATTCCAAATTTCTTCATCTCCGCCGCATCTTCTCCCAGGAGAACCAGTTCCAAAACCGTACAACCCAGATGGCCTCCTTCTTCAAGGACCGCAATTTCCTACCAGACGTAGTCGACTATGCCCTCCACCGCATCTCTTCCACTTCCCGCTCCTCCGCCCTTGAGCCCCGCCCCTCCAACCGCCACCAGGACAGAACCCACTGGTCCTCACCTACTACCCCACCAAACTCCATGTACAACGTATCATCCGCCGTTATTTCCGCCACCTCCAAACGGACCCCACCAACATGGATATATTTCCCTCCCCTCCCCTATCAGCGTTCCGAAAAGACCACTCCCTCCGTGACTCCCTCGTCAGGTCCACACCCCCCACCAGATGCCACTCAGGTGGATAGAGCTTGTAAGAAGGCCTATGGTGTATTAGCGTTCTTTAGTAGAGGGATTGAATTCAAGAGTCGTTAAGTGATGTTACAGCTGTACAGGTTAGGCCACATTTGGAGTACTGTGTGCAGTTCTGGTCGCCTCACTTTTGGAAAGATGTGGAAGCTTTGGAGAGGGTGCAGAGAAGATTTACCAGGATATTGCCTGGAATGGAGAATAGGTCGTACGACGATAGGTTGAGAGTGCTAGGCCTTTTCTCGTTGGAACGGAGAAGGATGAGGGATGACTTGATTGAGGTTTATACAATGATCAGGGGAATAGATAGAGTAGACAATCATAAGCCTTTTCCCCGGGTACAACAGAGTGGTGCAAGGAGACATAAATTTAAGGTGAAGGGTGGAAGGTATAGGGGAGATGTCAGGGGTAGGTTCTTTACCTAGAGAGTGGTGGGGGCATGGAATGCGCTGCCTGTAGAGTGGCAGAGTCAGAATCATTGGCGAACTTTAAGTGGCAATTGGATAGGTACATGGATGGGTGCTTAAGCAAGGACAAATGTTCGGCACAACATCGTGGGCTGAAGGGCCTGTTCTGTGATGTATTGTTCTATGTTCTATGGTCTATGTTAACCCAACCTCCACTCCCGGCACCTTCCCCTGCAAACGCAAGAAATGCAAAACGTGCGCCCACACCTCCCCCCTTACTTCCCTCCAAGGCCCCACGGGACACTTCCATATCCGCCACATATTCACCTGCACCTCCAAACACATCATCTATTACATCTGCTGCACCCGATATGGCCTGCTCTATATTGGGGAGACAGGCCGCCTGTTTGCGGAACGTTTCAGAGAACACCTCTGGGACATCCGAACCAACCAACCCAACCACCCCGTGGCGCAACACTTTAACTCCCCCTCCCACTCCACCAAGGACATGCAGGTCCTTGGAATCCTCCATTGCCAGACCATGGCAACACGACGGTTGGAGGAAGAGCGCCTCATCTTCTGCCTGGTAACCCTCCAACCACAAGGGATGAAGTCAGATTTCTCCAGTTTCCTCCTTTCCCCTCCCCCCACCTTGTCTCAGTCAAATCCGTCGAACTCAGCACCGCCTTCCTAACCTGCAATCTTCTTCCAGACCTCTCCGCCCCACCCGACTCCGGCCTATCACCCTCACCTTGACCTCCCTCCACCTATCGCATTTCCAACGCCCCTCCCCCAAGTCCTTCCTCCCTACGTTTTATCTTAGCCTGCTGGACACACTTTCCTCATTCTTGAAGAAGGGCTTATGTCCGAAGCGTCGATTCCCCTGTTCCTTGGATGCTGCCTGACCTCCTGCGCTTTTCCAGCAACACATTTTCAGCTCTGATCTCCAGCATCTGCCGCCCTCACTTTCTCCACTCCAAAATATACTCAATGAGCTGGACTCGACAGCCCTCTGTAGCAGTGAATTCCATAGATTCACCGCTGTCTGGCTGAAGAGGTTTCTCCTTATCTTTGTTCGAAAAGGTCTTCTCTTTCCACTGTCCCCTCGGGTACTAGTCTCTCCTACATTGGATACATCTCCCCAAAATCTCCTGTCTCCCAGGTCATTTAGTATTCTGTAATTTTCAATTAGTCCTCCTAACATCCTTCTGAATTCAACAAATACAGACCCAGAGCCCTCAAATATTTTTTAATATGTTAAGCTTTTATTTCCTGGCACCATTCTCGTGAATCTCTTTGGAAAACGCTCCAAGACCAGTACATCCTTCCAGAGATTTGGGACGCAAAACTGCGCACAATAATCCAAATGTGGCATGAACAAAGCCTTGTAGAGCCTTAGAAGTACATTCCTACTTTTATATTTAAGCCTTCTAGAAATAAGTACCAGCATTGTATTTGCCTGCCTAACTACTGACAAACTGGAAGTTTTCCTTTCAAGACTCCTGGACTAAACTCCCTAATCTTTTTGCCCTTCAGACTTCTGAATTTGCTCGCTATTTCGAAAATAGTCCATGCCTCCATTCATCCTAGCAAAATGCTTTCCCACACTTTCCCAAATTGTACTGCAGCTTCTTTGCTCACTCTCCAAACCTGTGAAAGTCCTTCAACAGGTGAATGTGAGGACCGCAGATGCTGGAGATCAGAGTCAAAAAGTGTGGTCATAGAGAAGCACAGCCTGTCAGGCAGCATCCGAGGAGCAGGAGATTCGACGTTTCCGGCATAAAGCCTTCATCAGGAATGTGGGGTGGGCGGAAGGGGGCAGAGAGATAAATGGGTTGGGGGTGCTGGCGCTGGGAGGAAGGTAGCTTGGGAGGCGACAGCTATATGAAGGTGGGTGATGATAGTGATAGGTCAGAGTGGAAGGTGGATTTGATACTTGGGAAGGTAGATGGACAGGTCGAACATTTCAAGAGGGCGGTGCTGAGTTGCATGGTTAGATCTGGGATCAGGTGGCGGGAGGGGAGATAAGGAAACGGGTGAAATTGTCCTTGATACCGTGTGTTTGGAGGGTCCCAAGGTAGAAGATGATGCATTCTTCCTCCAGAAGTCAGGTGGCTAGAATTTGGCAGTGGAGGAGGCCAAAAGCTTGCAGGACTTTGGCGGAGTGGGAGGGGGAGTTGAAGTATTCGGCCACAGGGAAGTGGGGTTTATGTGTCCAACAGTGTTCCCTGAACGGGTCTGTAAGTTGACATCCTGTCTCGCCAATGTATAGGAGACAGGAGCAATGGACTGACTAGAAGAGGTGTTTGAATGCACAAGGATGTTCTCTGCCTGATGTGGTAGGATCCTTTGGGGCCTTGGGTGGAGGTGAGGAGATAAGTGTTGGCACAGGTTTCATATCTCTTGCAGTGTCAAGGGATGGTGTTGGGAGTGGAAGGTGGCTTGGTGAGGGCGTGTGGACCTAACGAGGGAGTTGTGAGGGAATAGTCTCAGCAGTATGATGATAGGGGTGGGGAGCGAAGTATATCTCTGGTGTTGGGGTCTGACTGTTGGTGGCAGAAATGGCGGAGGATGATGCGTTGTATCCTGAGGTGGGTGGGATGGAAGGCGAACACCAGAGACGTTCTAATTTGTTGTCGTTGGAAGGGTGGAGTGCAAGGGCGGAGGTGTGGAAAGTTGAGGAGATGCACGAGAGCACCCTCCTGCAGCCGAACCACCTCTTTAATGCTGCCTGTTCCTCTATCTTTCTTTGCACTGTTTGAAAGCTTAGCCAGAATGCCCTCAGTTCCTTCATATAGATAATGAATGCACAAAGTGAAAAGTTGTGGTCCCAACACTGAGTTTTGTGGAACACCACCTGTTACTGGTTGCCATCCTGAGAAAAACACTTTTATCTCCACTCTATGCTTTCTCTCAGGCAGCCAAACTTCTATCCATGCTAGCACCTTGTCTCTAATACCATGGGCCCATACCTTTCTCAATAGCCTCATGCATGGCATTTTGTGAAAGGATTCTTGCGTGCAGAAGGATAACATCTATTGGTTCTCCTTGATCCAATCTGCTCATTACTCCCTCACTGTTTTCTAGCCGGTTTGGCAGGACTGATCTCCCCTTGATGAAACCATGCTGACTCTGTCCTATTTTACCAAACACCTCCAAGTATCAGAAATCCCATCCTTCACGATGGATTCCAGGATGTTACCCACAACCAAGGTTAGACTAATCAGTCTGCAGTTTTCCATCTTCTACCTAACTCCCTTATTACATGTGGTGTCATGTTAGCAATTATACAGCCACTTTGCCGTTTCCTGATTTTAGTCATTCCTGAAAGATTACCACTTACGCTTGCACTAACTCTTCAGTTATCTCCCTTACAGGCTGGGGTTTACTCCAACTGGTCCAGGTGAGCTATCCACATTCAGGCCATTCCGTTTTCTAACATGCTCTTCTTGGCGATGACCACCATATTCAGGACTGCCCTCTCAGTCTCTTCAATTCTTGAGAAATTACTCGTGTCTTCCACTGTGAAAGCTGATGCAAAGTTCCTCAGCCATTTCTTTGTTTCCCAGTACTGTCTCTCCAGCATCATTTTCCAGTGGTCCATATTCACTTTTACCTCTCTTTTGCACTTTATATATCTAAAGAATCTCTTAAAGTTTCCTTTATATTACTGGTTAGCTTACCCCCATATTTAATCTTCTCCCACCTTATTTATTTTTCCTTGCCTTCTGTTGGCCCCATTCTCCAGTTTCCCTTTGCCCTTCACATTGCTTCCGCTTTTACTTATATGAAATCCCTGACTTCCCTCGTCAGCCCTGGTTGCCTCATTCTCCCTGTACCATGCCTTTATTGCTCAGCAGGTCTCTCTGCAGTGTCTCCTGAATTAATCTTGGAATTTCCTGCCATTACTGTTCCCCTGTCTTTCCTGCTAGACTTCTGTCCCGGTCAATTCTACCCAGCTTCTCCCTTGTGCCTCTCCAGTTGCCTTTATTCAGCTGAAATACTGTTAACTCTGATTCTACTTTCTCTCTCTCAACTTGCAGAATAAATTCAACCATGTTCTAATCACTGCTTCTGAAGTTTTCTTTCACCTTAAGCTCCCTTATTTAGCCTGCGTCAATAAATCCAGTGTCATCTGTTCCCGAGTGGGCTCCACCACATGATGCTCCAAAAAGCCATTCTATCGACATTTCTCAAATTCCTTTTCTTGCGATCCATTCCCAAAATGGTTTCCCATTCCACTTGCATATTGAAATCACCCTATGATCACTGTAACTTTGTCTTTCCTACAGATCTTTTCTATCTCCTGGTGTATCTTGTACCGCAGCTCCTGACTACTCTTTAGAGGCCTGTGCAAGTCTCCAACTGTGATTGTCTTATCTTTGTGATTCCTCAATTCTACCCACGCAGATTCTACACCATCTGACTTTACTTCCTTTCTTACTATTGCTTTAATTTCATTTATTAATAATGTAAACCCACTCCCTCTGCTAACTGTCTTTTCGATAGGATATATGTCCTTGAATATCCTGATCCCCTTGCAACCACTTCTCTGTGATGCCCATCACGTCATACCTACCAATTTCAATCTGTGCCACAAGTTCATTTACTCTATTCCTTATACAGCGTGCATTCAGATATAACTCCTTCAATCTTGTATTAACGGTTGCTCTTCTCATTTTCATTTGTTTGTGTGCTTGAAGTCTGATTGCTTACACTTTCCATACACTCTGTCTTATTTGCATCTGTGCTGGAGATTTTAATAATCTCTCCTGAGCTCTGTACATTTACCTCCTCGTTTCTAATTAAACCCTATGACGGACCTCCCACCCTGCCAACACGCACACACTCCTAATCAGTTTCGACCTCTGTCTACAGCCTTAGTTAGGATTCAATCGGACTCTGGTCCCAACACAAAATAAAGGGACAAAAAGCAAACTTTTCTGTATATACCAAAACATGAAAACTACAAAGATGCAAGTTTGTTAAAATGCACTTACGATGTGGAGTTATATGAATTGAAATGTGAATTTAAAAACCACGGACGGGGTTTTCAACCTTTATCAGTCACTATTTGACCCACAGCTGAAATGCTGATCTCCCCCCTGTCAGTGATCCCCCTCACTGAGAATCTCTCGCCCTGTCTCTCACACCGTGTCTAGAGGGACCACAAGTTCCTGTTGGCCAAGAATATTTAAATTAATTCACCTTCTCCCTGGAACTAATCTATTGTTCGTTTGGATCCTGTTCAGCGTCAGCAACACGGTTCTGTGATATTTTTGGAGATAAGTGATCTGGGATGACAGCATAGTGCTCACAGGGTACGGCACCAGACAAAGGGCCTGCAGTCTGAGGGAGTTTCTAAATGAAATTTCTGTGTATTTCTCCTCATGCTGTCTTCTGATATAACTTCAGACTCGTCTGACTCATCTTGCTCTCACTCACTCTGTGGCTCCGTTTTCTCTCCATTCATTTTATCTCTCTTCACTTCCTTTTTTCTTTGTTAATTTTTCTTTCTCTCACGCACACACGCACAGGCACACACATTTTGTTCTCTCTGTTGACAAATTGTGCTGTTGGAGAGCTCGTCGGTGTACAATGGGCTAAATGGCCTCCTTCAGTGCTCTAGCAATTCTGAAGTTCTCTGACGCACAATAAAGACTTCAGGTGCCTGCAGAGACAAGCTGATCCTGCGAAGGACACAGTGCAGAATCATCCTTTCTCTCTTCCTGTTGTCTGAAATGCA
Organism: Chiloscyllium plagiosum; assembly: GCF_037043375.1. Taxonomy (NCBI): domain Eukaryota; kingdom Metazoa; phylum Chordata; class Chondrichthyes; order Orectolobiformes; family Hemiscylliidae; genus Chiloscyllium; species Chiloscyllium plagiosum. The sequence continues at coordinate 66,035,131 of NW_028270175.1, read as the reverse complement.
TCGGCCTTGAAATATCAGTTCAAAAAATAGATAGAAATTCGAGCAGTTGGGAGAACGTTCACCAGATGATTTTGCTGTCAGTATTTAACAAGCAGTTCCCACATACAAAATTGGATTTGCCTGATAGCAGCTCCTCCCAATTGACATGTCCTAGCTCTGCCTGATACTGACATAATTTGCCTTCCGCCAATTCAGGAGATTCCCACAAGGTCCTGACATATCCGTGTTCATAGCTATCTTACATCTGAAGGAACTGTGACCACTGTTTATAAAATTATGTCCCACTGAAAGGTCAGTCACCTGGCCAGGCTCATTAGCCAATACGAGGTCCAGTATGGTTCTTCCTCTCGTTGGACTATCCATATACTGATGCAGTTAACAAATTCTGCCCCGTCTAAGCCCCTTGCTCTAATAGACTTGCAGTCACTATTGGGGATATTAAAGTCACTCACTATGACCACTCTTTTTTTTAATACACCTTTCCTTAATCGACATACATATCTGTTCCTCAATCCCTCCGTGGCTGTTGGAGGGATTATAGTAACGCAGTGCTTGCATCCATCTTATTTTTGAGCTTGACCCATATTGCTGCAGTGGATGGTCCCTCCTGTATGTCCTGTTCACGTGCAGATGTAGCATTCTCCCTGATCAGTAAAATAACTCGTCCACATCTTTTAGCTTCTTTTCTATCTCGCCTAAACCAATGAAACCCTGGATACTTTGAACGGCCATTCCTTTTCCTGTCTCAACCAAGTCTCTGTAAAGCCGTAACATCATCGACTCATGTACGGATTCAGGCTCCCAGTTCATCGTCCTTACCCATATTCTTGCATTGAAATAAATACACTTTAGCCAAACTCCATCAGATCCTGACCTGATATTTGGTTTGAGTTTCCCTGCTGTACATTCGCCTCGTCTATTCTCTGGTAACAGGAGATTACAAAGGACTGTCAGTAAAGCGGAAAATATTGCAAACAGACAATTTCAGTTTCCTCCCTTGTCCCTTTAATCTGTACATTGTATCACACACTGTCCAATTCCAATAAATTGCTGGATAATTATTATGCTTCAAGCAACCGTCTCCAGCCTCTCACTGCACATTCTTCAACTCGCTCTGGACCCATTGGATTGACAGTTTTCTGATCCCTCTCTCAACCAAATCTCTAATATTTGTATCATAATTATATATACTCATCTGTCTTGCCTGTCACACTGCTCACATTAAAATCAGCATACTTCAGACTTCCAGTCCCATTGTGTTTCACTCCCCTCTGCCAGTTTGTTGCTGGTCTTAGTTGTACTGGAATTAGTCTCCAACTGCTCTTCAGTCACTGTGCTTGTGGGCGTACTGCTCTGGCTCCTCCCCCCCTTCCCCCCACTAGTTTAAACCCTCCTGAGTGACAATAGCAAACCTGCCTGCCAGGAGATTGCTGCCAGTCCACGTCCATCCTGTCGTTCTTGTGTATTTCATACTGACCCAGGATTCCCAATGACCCACATATCTGAGATTGCTGCCAGTTCAGCTGCATCCCGTCCTTCTTGTGTATATCCTACCGACCCGGGAATCCCAATGATCTACATATTGGAAGTGCTGCCTAGCCTACCAGCTCTTTGGCCATTTTTTTTAACTATACTGCCTTCCTATTCCTAACCTCACTGGCACGTGGCATAATCTAGTCTCCCCAACATTCAAATATGCGTTCAGCACAACTCCAGCAAGACCTTTACTTTAAAATGGATAGACTTGACAATAAAAACTTAAATGTGATCTCATTAACTAGGAAAGTGGAGCCCAACGAATCAGTCGTAATGACCATAGGATCTGATATCTGTCACCTCCACCAAACCTATGTGACAAGATATACTTATGGAGCATCTATTTGTACATGGACGAGCATAAACAGAAATTAGTCCAAAAGACCTGAAAATGTCACAACAGATGGGTGTCAATCAGCCTGTTTACTCTGCTTTGCTGTTCAATTGGATTTTAGCTATTCTGTTCCTTTTAATGGCTGGGTCTTTACCTCGGATCCCGAGCGCGTCAGAAAGTGCCCAGTGTCTTTGTGCGCTCACTGCTTGGGAACATCCAGTGCCAGGCAATGTGGTATGGGGAATCCTGGGGTGGCTCGATGAAAGGTTGCATGCAGTGACGGATGGACTCGGGGATTGAGAGAGACAGAGTAGGTAATCAGGGACATGCACTCACATAAGTAGCTGGGCAAGATTCCCAAGCACTCAGGAAGCCTGAGGACCAGAGCTACTTTTACAATAAACCCGTCATATTTGCAGCAATTCTCCATCAAACACAAGCAAATATACTGTAGATGGTAGAAACCTGAAACAAACACACAGAAACATACTGTGGAGAGAGAAAAGAGGAAATTCTCCCAATGCAGAGATTGCAAAATCTCCAGAAAGACAGGGTCCAGAGATTGGAATTGAACCCGAGTCCCTGGCCCTGTGAGGCAGCCGTGTTGTGTCACCACGCTGTCTGATGATGGACAATAGGATTAGGACAGTTACGTTAGTATATTTTCGACAGTTAGTTAACAGGAATGCTCTCACGCAGCCTGTCTAAGATTGAGAAGCCTTTATACAGCAGCAGAGGACAATTCAAGAAGCAATAAAGTGATGAACACGAAACATGTAAGCTAGCTTGTCTTAGAAAACGAGATTGCAAGAGTTTTGTTAAGATATGTAAAAGGGGAGAGTAAACATTGGACAATCAGAAATGGAGGCTGGCTGCAGAGACATGCAAAACAAAGAATTGGAGAATGATCTGAATAGGTACTTTCCGTCAATCCTCACAATGGTAAATACTATGAACATACCAGAACTTCAAGCGAGTCAAGGGTGAGGAATGGATGTAGTGATAAGCGCTGAGGAGAAGGTACTAGGGAAGCTGCAATGTTTGAAAGTGGATAAATCACACAGACTGGAAGGATAACAACCAATGTTCTGAAGGAATTAGCGGAGGAGATTGTGAAACCATTGATCGCGACTGTTCAGGAATAACTATCATCAAACAAAGTCCCAGAGAACTGGAAAATGGACAATTTAAAATCTCGGTTTAAGAAGGAAGAAAGGCAAAATACAGGAAATCATAGGGCAGTATAGCCTGGCATCGGACGTTATTAGGGATTTAGAGTGCACTGCCAGCAATGAGATTGCCGAGTACCTGGAGGTGCATGGTAAAATAGGGCTGAGTCAGCATGGCTTCATCAAGGAGTGGTCCCGCTGACAAGTATATCAGAATTCTTTCAGAAGATAATGAACAGATTTGACAAAGGGAGGATGTGATCTGATTTGCTAATAGGGAGTGTGTTAAATTTGAATCTGTGTTAAATTGAATCATGTTAATTTATTGGTTATAACTTGCATAAGCAGATGTACAAAAACAACTAAAAATTGTAAAGGAACAACTCAATAGTAGTGAAATAAAGTAAGGATGGAGAGTCGGGTAATGTGTTGTTTCTACATGATGTGGGAGTGGTGGAGCCCACTGTCGTTCCCAGTGACCATGTCTGGAATAAATGTTGCATGCTGGAAGAACTCTGGCTCAGAGTCGATGAGCTGGAGTTTGAGTTTCAAACATTGCGAGGCATCAGGGAGGGGGAGAGTTCCCTGGATGCTGTAATTGAAGAGACAGTTACACTCCTTAGATCAACTGACTCAAAGTCAGCCAGTGGTTAGAAAGCGGAGGGTTTGGCTATGAGTGAGGCAGGTAGAGGGATCCAGGAGGTAGAGTTGCAGGAGTCTCAGCACCTGTCAATGTCTAACAGGTTTAAGAATCTTGTTCCCTGTGTGGATGAGAATGGAGACTGCAGGGAGGGTGAGCTGACTAGCCTCAGCACCGAGTTGAGGGAAACTTTCAAGCGGGACAAGAGAAGAGAAATATTATTGTAATTGGGGATAGTATAGTTAGACACTGTTCTTTGTGATCGCGATTGAGATTCCTGAAAGCTGTGTCACCTACTGGTGTTTGGGTAAGGGATAACTCATCTGGGCTGCAGAGGAACCTGGAGTGGGATGGTAAAGATCCATTGGTCGTGGTCCGTGTAGGTACCAACGACAGAGATAAAACTAGGGTAGAGGTTCTGCTAAGGGATACGAAGAGTTCGGAGCTAAATTAGAAAACAGAACCAAAAAGGAAATAATCTCTGGATTGCGGCCTGAGCCATGAGCTATTTAGCACACGGTCAGCAGGAAAATGCGTGGCTCAAAGTTTGGTGTGGGAGAAATGGGTTTGTATCATGGGACATTGACACCAGTACTGGCGAAGGAGGGCACTGTGCTGATCGGACGGTCTTCATCTGTACCGTGTTGGGACCAGAGTCCTGGTAAATCACATAACTCGGCTGCAGACTGGACTTTAAGCTAAGTGATGGTGGGGTGGTGTCAGTTATAGAGAAAATTAGAAAACCCGAATTAAAGGAGGGGGTAAGGCTGCAGAAATCAAGAAGAAGGTGTTTGGTAAGCTTTCCTTTATTGGTCAGAGTACCGAGTACATGAGTTGGGAGGTCATGTTGCAGCTGTACAGGACATTGGTTAGGCCACTGTCAGAATATTGCATGCAATTCTGGTCTCCTTCCTATTGGAAAAATGTTGCGAAACTTGAAAGGGTTCAGAAAAGACTTACAAGGATGTTGCCAGGGTTGGAGAATTTGAGCTACAGGGAGAGGTTGAACAGGCTGGGGCTGTTTTCCCAGGAGCGTCGAAGGCTGAGGGGTGACCTTATAGATGTTTACTAAATTATGAGGGGCATGGATAGGGTAAATATGCAAAGTCTTTTTCCTGGGGTCGGGGAGTCCAGAACTAGAGAGCACAGGTTTTGGGTGAGAGGGTAAAGATATAAAAGAGACCTAAGGGACAACGTTTTCACGCAGAAGGTGGTACGTATATGAGTGAGCTGCCAGAGGAAGTGGTGGAGGCTGGTACAATTGCAACATTTAAGAGGCATTTGGATGGATATATGAATAGGAAGGGTTTGGAGGGATATGGGCCGGGTGCTGGCAGGTGGGACGAGATTGGGTTGCGATAGCTGATCGGCATGGACGGGTTTGATCGAAGGTTCTATGATTCTATGACTCCAAGTTATTCAAATCTCCAGCACAGACGCAGCACCATACACAGGGAGTATGGAAAGTGTGAGCAATCAAACTTCAAACACACAGGACAAACAAATCACAATGAGAAGAGGAATGACTAAAACAGGGTTGAACTGTTATATCGGAATGCATGCAGGAAAACGAATAAATTAAAAATGTTTGTGACTCATACACAAATTGGCAGGTCGCCATCACGGATACGTCGCTGCAAGAGGATCAGAATTGGCAGCTGAATATTCAAGGATATGCATCTCATCAAAAGATAGGCAGTTGGATAGAAGGGATGGGGCTGTCTTATTAGAAAGAAATGAAATTAAATCAAGAATAAGAAATGAAGTAAGGTCAAGTGGTGTGGAATCTGTATCGGTAGACTTGAGGAATCAAAAAGGTTAAAAAAATGTAGTTGGAGCTTTGTTCAGGCCTCCAAACAGTAGTCAGGAGCTGAGGTGCAGGATATACCAGGAACTAGAAAGAAGTGGAGGAAAGACACTGTTACAGTGATCATGTGGGATTACATTACGGAGGTGGGCTGGGAATTCAGGTTGGTAGTGGTTTGCAGGAAAATAAATTTGTGGAATGTCGATGAGTTGGTTTTTGGAACAGCTTGTGCAGGCATTTTAGTTCAGAGAGCTTAAGGAGAAGGAAATCATAGGAGGCAATGATCATAATATGATTGACTTTACTCTGAAACTTCATTGGCAAAGTTAGAATCAGAGGTAACGGTATTAGAGCTGAATAAAGGCAATTACAGAGGCATGAGAGAGGAGCTGGGTAGAATTGACTGGTAGAAGGGCCCAGCAGCAAAGACAGTGGAGCAGCAATGGCAGGAGATTTTTGGAGTAATTCAGGATGCAACAGAGATTTACCCCGAGTAAAATGAGGCATGATACATGGAGAATGAGGTAACCGTGACTGACAAAGGAAGTCAGGTATAGCATAAAATCAAAAGAGAAAGGCAATAATGTGGCAAAGTGCAGTGGGAAACCAGAGGGTTGGGAAAATTACAAAGACAAAACAGAAGGCAAACAAAATAAAATAAGGAGGGAGATTATTAAATATCGGGGTAAGCGCACCAGTAATATAAAGGAAGGAATGTAAGAGTTTCTTTCGATATATAAAGTCCAAAAGAGAGTCAAAATATGGCATTGGATTGCTGGAAAATGGCACTGGAGAGATAGTAGTGGGGACAAAGAAAATGGCCGAGGAATTGGATAATTACTGTGCACAAGTTTCATGGTGGAAGACACGAATAATATCTCAAACATTCAGAAGAGTGAGTGGCTAGTGCTGAGTATGGTGACCACCACCATGGAGAACATGCTAGGAAAAAGCTGAATGGCTTAAAGTTAGTTAAATAACCTGAACCAGAGGGATTAAATGCCTGTGTTATAAGGGAGATAGCTGAAGAGTTAGTTGAGGTGATGGTGGTGATTTTTCAGGAATCACTCGAGAAAGGAACGATCCTTGAACATTGGAAACCCCCTAATGTGACATCTGTTTTTACCCAGGGAGTAAGGAAGAAAAGACAAAAACAAATGCTTAACCTTAGTCGTGGGTAAGATCCTGCGAACCATTGTGAAGGATGAGATTTCTGAATACTTGGAAGTATTTGGCAAAATAGGGCAAAGTTAGCATGGTTCCATCAAGGGAAGGTCATGCCTGACAAATTTGAAGGAAATCTTTGAAGAAAAAATGAGCAGGCTCGATCAAGTACAGCCAATGGATGTTATCCACCTGGACGTCAAGAAGGCCTTTGGCAAGGTGTCACACAGGGGATTATTGATTATGATAAGGGTCCGTGGTGTTAGAGGCAAGGTAGAGGCGTGAATAGAAGCTTTCCTGTCTGACAGAAAGCAGAGAGTGGGGATAAAATTGTCCTTCTCAGGATGGCAGCAGGTCACAAGTGGTGGTCAGCAAGGCACAGTATTGGTACCATAACTTTTTACCTTATACGTTAACAACCTAGTTGATGAAACTGATGGCACTCTGGCTAAGTTTGCAGACGAAACTAAGATACGCAGAGGGTCAGGTCAGAGAGAGGAGGCAGAGAGGTTGAAGAAGGAATTGGCCAGGTAAAGGGGTTGGCAGATGCAATCCAACGTCTGAAAGTGTGAGGTCATGCTCTTTAGCATGAAGAATAGAGGCATGGTCTATTTCCTAAATGGGGAGAAAATTCAGAAATCTGAAGTGCAAAGGGACTTGGGAGTTCTAGTGCAGGGTTCTCTTAAGATAAGCTTGCAGGCTGAGGTAGTAGTTAGAAGGGCAATTTCAGTCATTATTGATGGCATTTATTACGAGAGAAATTGAATATAAGAACAGGCTGTATACAGCTTTGGTCAGACTACATTTGGAGTGTTGCGCGTACTGTTGAGCTCCATATCTCAGAAAGGATGCACTGTCCCTGGAGCATGTTCAGAAGATTTTCACGGGAATAATCATAGGAGTGAAAAAGTTTATTGTATGAGGAATGTTTGAATCTTTGGGTCTATACATGATAAAGTTTATAAGGAAGCGAGGAAATGTAATTGAACCATACAGAATACTGAATGACCTGAACCGAATGGTTCATAAGATGTTTCCATTGGTAGAAGAGACTAAGACGAAAGGACACAGCCTTAGCTTAAAGCGAACATCTTTTAGAACGTTGATACGGAGACTTCTTTAACCAGCGAATGGTGAATCTTTGCAATTTATTGCCAGAGAATGCTGTGGGGCCAGGTCATTGAATATATTTGAGACGGAGATAGTTTTTTTGATTATCCAGGGGATTAAGGATTACGGGCAGAAGGTCGGAGAATGGGTTTGAGAAACTTATCAGCAATGATTGAATGGTGGAGTAGACTCAATAGGCAAACTTGCCTAATTTCTGCTCCTATGTCTTATAGTCGTGTGGTCTAAACCTTAAGGAGACACCTTATATCTCTGATGATATGGATTCATGCTCTTCATGAAGGTCAGAAGCTGGTGGAAATAGTTGACTGTTATAGAATGAATGTATTGTGGCTGCTGCCGGGGTGGTGGATAATATGACATTCAGTGCAAGATCACACACCAACTGCACTGTATTAATGTGGGGAGAGTTTATTCAAAAGGGACCTCTCTGTCTCTCTCAATCGCCGTAGGGAGTGAGGGTTTTTGTGGGTAGGTGTAACGTCCACAGAGGCACTTAAACTATCCAGCCTCATGCATCCTGAGTGAAATACAGTCATGGAACTTATCACATTCTCATTGTATGTTTAGAATATAAGGAGTGATTGTCCATCCCCCTCAAGGTTCAAAGCAATCACCTCTTATTATCTCACAGCGGGACAGATCAACCTTTACTCAATTCTCATGGTGCCATCATATCAGGGATTAATCCGGCGGAACCCCTGTTCATTCTCTCTGTGACAAGGAGATCGCTCCTTATAAAGGAGATACAATCTGTGCACAATACCCCAAACACTGCCTCAACAACGCTCTCAGAGTTGATCACAATAATTCCTTCCCTCGCTTAGCTGGCTCCATTTCCTTCATGTGACACAGGAAACCATTCATTTACAATGCACTGCCACTGATGTGGAACTTAAAACATCCTTACATCTGTAGGTTAGCAACAATAAAGCCAGCACCAGAGGTGCCTATCGGGATAGACATCACTCTTGGGGAGCGACTCAATCCCAAATAATACATCTAAAATTGTGAATGGTCACCTACCTGAAAGGAAGTCAGCTGCAGGAATATGGGATACACGCAGAGGGAGGGAATTATCTTTCCTTTTGATCTGCCCTCACGGGATGTGTGCAACCCTGGTCAGGCCAGCATGTTATGCCGACCTTGAACTTAGTGGCTGGTTCACCTGTTCTACAGGACAGTAAAGAGTAAAACACAGTGCTGTAGGTTTGCAGTCACACGGAGACTTGATCAGGGAAGAATGACCCATTGCCTTCTTTAATGGGCATGAGGCAAGCCGATATCAACAGATTATCATTTTGTGGCTCTTGATTATGATTACACTGTCTTCCCATGTTTCCCATCTTTCCATATCTGTGAAGAGAACGTAAACATCTCAAGTGCAATTATTTTGCAATGGATACGTGGTAAAAAGGGACTTGAAACAGCTGTATGTGGAGATGAACAAAGGCACAAACGATGGTTTATCCAGGAGTTGTACTGAGGCTGAGGCGGAGACTGGGATGTCATGATGGTGGTAGTGGACAGGATTGTTGAGTGGAGAGGATATGGAAATGTAAACTTGTGCATGAGAAAATGAATCAAGGAGAACAGTCTTTTTAATCCTCGCATATTGGTGCGTAATTTGTAAATAATCATTTGCTAGTTATAATTTGTAAGGAATGGAACCTTTGATTGGAACTGAAAACACTGAGTTGCACCTTTCCAAAGTTTACATATCATGGCCATCAATTCAGTTCAGACCGTTTCACTAACCAATCTACCAACTGCAGATGCATCTGTCCATGACAGCATCAGTAAAACTGACCACCGCACTGTCATTGAGGAGACAAAGTCTCACGGTCACATTGAGAATAAACTATATTGTGTTGTGTGGCACTATCACAATGCTAAATGGCACAGACTTCAAACAGATCTAGCAACTCAAGACTGAGCATCCATAAGACGCTGTGGTACATCAATATCAGAACAATACTCCAGCACAATCTGTAATGTCATGACACAGCACATAAACCACTCGATCATTACCATCAAGCCAGAGGATTAACCCTAGTGCAATAGAGAGTGAAACAATGGTAAAAAAAACTGCTCAAGTATTTTCTGTACATAAAACGCAGTACAAATTCAACCCAGCCAAATACCACCTCATCATTCTACTCCCCATCATCAATAAAGTGATGGAAGGGTTCATCAATAGTGCTATCAAGCAGCACCAGCTCAGCAATAACCTGCTCAATGACGCCCAGTTTGGGTTATACCAGGGCCACTCAGCTCCTGACCTCATCACAGCTTTTGTTCAAACATAGACAAATGAACTGAATTCCAGCACTGGAAAATCAAGGCTGCATTCTTTCAAATGTGGCATCAAGGAACCCAAGCAAAAAGGATATTGTGAGTAATTACTTCATTATTGGAGTTATACCTGACAGATAGGAAAACGGTCATTGTTGTTGGAGGTCAGTCATCTCACTTCCAGAATATCTCTGCAGTAGTCCCTCAGGATAATGTGGACGTAGGTTTGCTCCATGAGCTGGAATGGTCATTTCCAGACGTTTCTTCACCATACTAGTTTACATCTTCAGTTGCCCTCTGGATGAAACCTAGATACAAACATCTTCTGTTGCTTCATCAATGGCCTTCTCTCCATCATAAGGTCAGAATGGGGATATTCGACGATGACTGCACAATATTCAGCACCATTCGCAAGTGATCAGGTACGGAAGCAGTCCGTACCAAAATGCAACAAGGTCTGGACAATATCCAGGCTTGGGCTAATAACTGACAAGTAACACTCATACCACACAAATTCCAGACAATGACAATCACCAATAAGAAACAATATAACCACTTGGTATTCAGCAGCATATTTGTCACTTAAATTCCCCTCCCCACCACCCTATCAATACGCTTGGGGTTACCATTGACCAGAAACTCAACTGGACTCGCCACATAAACATACGAGCAGATCAAAGGCTAGGAATACTGCGCGAGTAACTCACCTCCTGTCTTCCCAAAGCATGTTCACCATCGACAAGGCACAAGTCAGGAGTGAGATGGAATACTCCCCAATTGCCTGAATGAATGCAGCCACAACGACACTAAAGATGCTTGACACCATCCAGGACAAAACAGCCCAATTGATTGGCACCACAACCACAAGAATTCACTCCATTCACCACCAACGTTCAGTAGCAGCAGTGTGTACTATCTACAAGACAGCACCTTCCAATCCTACGAACACTTCCGTCTTGAATGACAAGGGCAGCAGACTTTTGCGAACACCACCACCTTCAAACTCCCCTCCAAACCAGTCAACATGCTGAGTTGGAAATATATAACCATTCTTTCACTGTTGCTGGGTCAAAACCCTAGAATTCCCTCCCTCGTAGCATTGTGGATCTACGCACAGCAGGTGGACTGCAGCGGTATAAGAATGCAGCTCAGCACCACCTTCTCAAGGGGGCAACTAGGGACGGACAAGAAATGATGGGCCCATCCAGCGATTCCCATAACCAAAAAATAAGTTTAAAAAGTTCCAAGTTGAACACCTCGATGTGATAGGTTGTCTAATTTGAACATGAACAGGAAAGCAGTGTTTCTGATACTGGACATTTTCGACCTTTCTGTTATTAGATGTGTGTTCAGTGTTCCATGACATATTTTTGCTGAGTGCTGTGATAAATTGCACCTGTTTTGTTAAATTCAACAACACTAGCGTAACAGGATCGATCCTTCAAAAATACCAAACTGAAAATGACAATCATCGTCGAGACAATGTACTCCCGCCAGATGAGACTCACAGATAGCAGCTTATATTCAACATATTACTGCGCTACTGACTGGCACTCAATTCTCCCACCGTCCGTATTACAGGGGTTACCATTGACCAGAAGGTGAAGTCAAATCAACAAGGGTTACAAGAGCAGGTCTGAGACGTTCAACTCTGCACTGAATAATAGACTGTATGACCATAAGGACATGAGATATAGCAATAGATTTAGGCTATGCAGCCTATCTCTTCACTCTGAAACTGCGCCATTTTGTCTTAGTCTCTAAGACAAGTGGAAATATCTTCTATTCTCTAACTGTATCAATCTTTGCAGTAGTCGGTCAGTTTCAATCAGATGCCCCCCCCCCCCCCCTTTCTTCCAAATTCCATTGAGTCCAGACACAGAGTCCTCAACTGCCGCTCATATAACAAGCCATCATTCCCAGGATAAATCATGTCCAACACCCGTAGATCCGTCCCCAGAACAGCTCACAATAATCTAAATGCCATCTGACCATAGTCCATTACATTCTGATCAGTATGTCTCCGCTTTTGTATTCTCACTCTCTTGAAATGAATGCTAACATTGCATTTGCTTTCCTAACTGCCAACTGAACCTGCGCATTAACCGTAAGAGAGGGCGAGGACTCCAAACTGCTTTTGTGCTTCAGATTTCATTATGCCTTTTAGAACATAGTGTCTGCCTGTATTCCGCCTACTGTAGTGCATAATCTCACATGTTTCCATATTGTGTTCCATCAGCCATGTATTTTCCCAGTGTCCTAAACTATCCAAGTCTTTCTGCAGCCTCTCCACTTCCTCAATATCACCTGCCCATCCAATCATCATTGTATCATCTGCAAACCTAGCAAAATTGCCATCAGGTCAGATGGTTCACGTAAATGGCACCTCCTGACTACCTAAGGACTGTCCACCATTGAAAAGGCACAACGCTCACGATGCTTGACTCCATTCAGGTTAAAGCAGTGGCTTGACTGGAATTACATCTGCAAAGTCTTCACTCCTTGCACCACTGGCACTGGCACCCTGCACACCATTTTATTATGAATTTACCCCATTATGGTGATACAGAACATGATGGCGCACGGTCCCAGTCTATGAATGGCAATCTGTCTCAATGCTGACTGTGTGGTGCTCACACCAACCAATGTCTTTGTGTGTTGAAGACGAGAGCGGGAGGTGGGGGGTGGTGATGTCGATCATAAATGACTGTGTGACTGTCACTGAGGGATGGCACTTGCCGCGAAAGCCCCAGATGTACCTGTGTCTGTTGTCACCGCTGCAGGCATGGTCAGTCTTTCAGTGAGTCAAATCCAAGAAAGTGATGGGACTGGAGAATGTTCCTGGCTGAGCACTCAGATCCTGTTTGTACCAACTAGCAGAGGTATTCACATACAACTTCAGACTCTCCCTCCAGAAGTCGAAGTCCCAATCTGATTTAAGAAGGCCATCATCATCCACGTAAGTGAGAAAGCACATGGAACGTGTCCTTATAGACGATGAAGTGCTTTGAGAGGCTGGTTATGGCCTACAACCAACTCCAGTCTCCCAGCCTGACCTGCTGCCGACTGATGTAACGGGTTCACAACAGAGGCCATACCCGAGCCTGCACGCATCCCTGGAACATCTGGACAACAAGAACACCTACACTAGACTCCTGCTCATTGAGTAAAGCTCCATCTTTAAAATCATTATCCCTTACAGACTAATCACAAAACTCTGCGACCTTGGTCTCGGTTCGATCCTCTGCAACTGGCTCCTTAGGCTTTTGAACCACAATCGAGAAGATCGGTAAAATCACCTTCTCCACAATAACAATCACCACTAAAACTGCTGAATGATGTGTTCTCAACGCACGACAATACTCCCTGTACACCCTAGGCTGTACCCTCAGCCCACTACTGTCCTCCCTGTACACCCACGGCTGTGTCCTCAGCCCCCCACTGTCCTCCATGCACACCCACGTCTGTGCCCTCAGCCCCTTACTGTATTCCATATACACCCATGTCTGTGCCCTCAGCCCCTTGCGGTACTCCAGCTACACCCACGGCTGTGTCCTCAGCCCCTTAGTGTGTTCCCTGTACACCCACGGCTGTGTCCTCAGCCAACCAATCTACTCCCTGCACACCACGGCTGTGCCCTCAGCTAACCACTGTTCTCCCTGTACTCCCACGGTTGTTTCCTCAGCCCCCTAATGTCCTCCCTGTACAACCACGGCTGTGTCCTCAGCCCCCTACGTACTCCCTGTACAGCCACGGCTGAGTTTCCAAATTCCAAACAACGCCAGCTACAAGTTCGATGAAGACATCACTATAGCAGTACGGATATTAAAAGCAACGCGTCAGAATGTAGAAAGGCGATAGAGAGCTTGGTGGTATGATCTGTTGATAATGACCTCTCTCTCTAATCCGGTAAACGTAAAGGACTGATCACTGACTTTAAGAAGAAAGGAGGGGAACATACCCCATCTACATCAACCGTTTGATTGAGTGCAGCGCATCAAGTTCCTCGGAGTGATGATAACTCACAACCTGTCCTGAACTTCTCACATCGATCCGATTGTCGGGAAGGTTCAACAATGCCTCTCCTTCCTGAGGTGATACATGAAATTCAGCATGCGCTACATCTATAGATGCACCATTGAGAGCGTATTGTCCCGGTGCATAACATCCTGGTACGGCAACCGCTCTACTCAGGACCATGAGAAATTACACAAGGTTGGGTGCACAGCTCTGACCAACACGGACTCTAACATCCCAACCATCGATTCCATTTACATGGCTCGTTGTGGCAGAAAGGCTGCCGACATCTAGCCCAGATTACTGAGGGAAGGGAGACAGGAAATAGCTGGGACATTAACAGATATATTTGGAGCATCCTTAAACACGGCTGATGTCCCGGAAGACTGGACAATTGTTAATCCCCTTGTTTAAGAAAGGTACTGGGCTAATCCAGTCAATTATAGACCGGAGAGACTGATGCCAGGGGTAGGGAACTTGCTAGAGAAGATACTGAGGGATAGGATCTACTCTCATTTGGATGAAAATAGTTTTATCAGTGATAGACAACATAGTTTTGTGCAGGGAAGGTCATGTCTTAGCAAGTCAATAGAATTCTTTGAGGAGGTACAAAGTTGATTGATGAGGGAAAAACTGCAGATGTAATGTACATGGACTTCAGGAAGGCGTTTGGTATGTTTCCCCACGGTCGGGCTATGGAGAAATTGAAGTCACATGGTGCGCTAGCTGCGTGGATAAAGAACTGGCTGGGCAACATAAGATAGAAAATAGTAGTGGGAGGGAATTTCTCAAAATGGTGAACTGTGACCAGTGGTTCCATTTAAGATGTTTCTGGAAAGATACATGAATGAGAAGAGAGCTAATGGATACAGATCCTTAGAAAATAGGCGACAGGTTTAGATAGAAGATTTGGATTGGCGCAGGCTTGGACCATCGAATGGCCTGTTTCTGTCCTAGAATGTTTTGTTCTAACATTATCAAAGACCAATCACACCCCAGTAATGATCTACCACAACCTCTTCCATCAGGCTAAAAGAAATGGAAGCTTGAAAACACAGAGCAGCTGGTTAATTAAAAGTTGCTTCCTGACTGTTATTTGGCTGATGAATGTACTCTCTATTCAACCCCTCAAGATTGCCCTGTCATTTAATACGAACATGGCTGATCTGCTCCAGGTCTAACTCCACTTTCTTGCCGACTCCTTGTATCCCTCCACACCTCTCTGAGTTAGGGAATTCCAGACATTCACTACCGTCTGACAGAAGACATCACTTTGCATCTCAGATAGAAATCGATATTCCATATTCTGTATCTGTGCCCTCGAGTTCAAGACTCCACTCAGAAATGGTAACAACGTCTCAACATCTGCCTTCTCAAGTTCCTTCTATGTCTTGTATGTTTCAGCAGTATCACTCCACGTTCATTTAAACCCCAATGATTAATCGCCTCACCATTTTAGAGATTCTCAATAACACAACCCTTTCATCCCTGGAAGCCGGCTAATGAACCAAAGCAGTTACTTGCTGCATCAGCATGCTGACTTTATGTTTCATACACAGGAACATTCCAATCCCTTTGTACTGTTCTTTTTCTGGAAGTCCTCTCCATTAAATAACAGCCTGCCTTTTGATTCTTAGTGGCATCCTCAAACTCGGAAGTATATTGCACTCAACTCCCTCCTTCAAACTATTAGTATAGAATGTAAATAACTATGCCATCGGACTGATAGCTGTGGTCCTCCAGCAGATATACCTTTATCATGAATATCCATTTACCCTGACTCTCCGATTTCTATATGTTAAGCAATCATCATCCAATATTAATACATTCCCCGTCATCCGACGAGCTTCTGTCTTGTGTAAGAACTTTTATTTTGTAACACCTTGTGGAAAAACTCTGGAAAGCTTGGTGTCCACCAGATCCCCTTTATCAAGTCCGCTTGTTACATTTTCAGGCATCTCCAGAAGTACTTTGTATGGTTTTACAGGGCAAAATATAACTTCCCTTTCAAACACCACTCTGAACCTGCGTGAAGCTTTTATAAATGTCTATGCTGGTCAGGTTTTCCAAATTAAGCTCGTTCCATCTGCTTTCATTTGGTCCATATGCCTCTAAATGTTTCCAATCCAAATGAGTTTAAATGTTTTAGCTGTACATGCTTCTACTGCTCTTCGTCTGACAGTTCATTTCAAACCCACACCACTCTCTGTGTAAAAACACAGCCCCTGCGTCCCTTGTAAATTTTCCCTCTTTCATCTTGGTGGAAGTTAAAAATAATTAATAAAATATCGAGACCTCAAATCTGGTGTCAGTAAAAGTGTCCAATGCTGATTGTAAACATCGATCTCCTTCCCCAATGTACTTTCAGGAAGTGAATCTCCCGTGCTTTCTTGATCTGTGTGTCTGGTGTCACTTTTAGGCTTGACCAAGAAAGCACGGCAGATTCACTTCCTGAAAGTATATTGGTAAAGGAGATCGATGTTTACAATCAACATTGGACACAAGATCACTGTTACTGACAACAGATTTTAGGTCTCGAAATTTTATTAATTATTTTTAACTTCCACCAGCTGCCAGAGCATTGGCCTGCTCTGGATTCGTAATCCAATGATATGTCCACTGCAGAACCATCTCCACATGGGGACCTATCAGAAACCACAGTGACCTGATTATTTCGGTGCTACTTGACAGCTCTATCGAAATGTATTCTCAACAATTTGACTGTCGAGTTGGGACTGAGGGTGTGGTAATTGGTCAGATTGTAATTATTCTCCTATTCAGGGACTGGACATTGTTGAGTAATTTTCCTCATTGCCAGGGAGATGTCAGAGTTGGAGCAGGAATGAAACGTCTTCCCCATGGGCACGGCTTGCTGTGCAGCACAAGTCTTCAGTCCTATTGCAGGAATGGGGTCAGGGCCCATTGCCTTTGTCATATCTATAGTGTTCAGCTGTTTCCTCATGACCGTACAGCGAATCGAATTGCTTGAAGACTGGCATCTGTGAGTCTGTGCGAACCATGATGAGTGTGAGTTGGATCATCCACTCATCACGTCTGGCTCAGGATAGTGCAGACACCACATCCTTGACTTTTTTCACTGACGTACAGAGCTGTTCCGATATTTAGGATGAGGATATTTGTGGAGTCCTCTCCTCCATTAAATTGTTCCATAGTCCATCGACATTTATGTTTGGATTTGCAGGACGACAGAGCTTAGATCTGATCATTTAGTCTTAGGATCTTTTCCCCTCTCCATCAGACATTAGTTCTGCTGGTCGAAATAAAAACCAGTTAATTGTGGTAGCTTTAATGGGTTATCAACAGGTTTAGGTGCACGTGATTCCGACCCTGGCATGTTCACCCACACTCATCACTGAACCATGGTTCGGTTTGATGTAATTGTGGACTGATGAACTATCGTCGGGAAAATGTTACAGATTGTGATTGAATACAATTCTGTTTCTGCCGCTGCTGTGATCTACGGCATCAAATGATAACCCAGTTTGAATTGCAATATCTACAATTCAATTCTACTGACTGTCCCCCAGTTCACACCGAGACCCATTCACCCATCAGCCCTCGATTCTGTACCTAACCTGGTTTCTGATGCGGTAACACTTGCATTTTCATTATCTCATTCTGCTGAGGGCCTCCCTCTGGTGTCACCCTTCTAATTTGTTACTTCAACTCAATCAATTTAAAGTAATAATCTAAATCGTTTCTCTTCCACAACGTCAGCTTCTGCATTTGAAGTGAATGTGTTTCCCTCTGGTTTTCTCCCTGACCATGATTAAGAGCTCTGTAGTGTCAGTGATGCCAGACTCATGTAGATTCAGAGTGAAGGAACTTGTGCACCATGCGTTATTGTTCAGTTCCCAGTATACGGCACTCCATGTTGGACAGGATGCTTGAGCATCTTTGACATACTTCTTTGGAAATTGTCCAAAAACAGAAATTGCTGAAGAAATTGCTGAAGATGTTGCAGCATTAACTGGAATGAATGCAGTGTTAAACTTTCAGGTCCAGTGACCCTCTGCAAAGCTCCCAGTTTCTCAAGCAATTTTGGTATTTTTATTACCAGTATCCATAGTTATTTGTTTTGGGAACATTTGTTCTGTGCCTATTCACTTCTGGAGAAACTCAGCAGGTCTGTCAGCATCTGCAGAGACAGGGAAACAGAGTTAGCATTTCAATCCCAGTGTGACACTTCTTCACAACTGAAAAGCATTGGAAACTTGGCTTCTTAGTACCTTGCCAGAGGTGGGAGATCGGTGGCAGGGAAACGGGGCGTGGCAAAGATAAACCGGCTTTTAGCAGTGGTGAACGAGAAGATGATATAAAATGGGTTTAAATTAAGATGTGAATGGGGAAAGGGGTTCCCTCTATTGAGTGCAAGATAAAGAAGACACAATCACACAAGGTCATATGGAGGCCAGGAGGGAGAATGTTGACTATGTGGCATTATGAAGACCTGGCCATAAATACGTTTTCACTGTCGAGATCATCACGTCCTTTAGACAAAGGATATCAGGTGCTTGACTTCTTATTGGCACTTCTTATTGCCTTAGTATTGTAATAGGGAGAAAAAACAAATCACAGTATGAAGTTTGGGCGAAGTATTGTTTCCCTGCCATGTTTACGATAGTTTCAAATTTGTAGTATTTATCTTTAAATGCTTGTTCTTATAGTTAGTATTGGATGGAGTTAGAAGTTTGAGGGATAACATTATATAAGTATCTAAAATTATGAGAGGCATGGATGGGTGAATAGCCAAGATCTTTTCCACAGGATGGGGGAGTTCATCCATAGAAGGCATAGGTTTAAGATGAAAGAGGGAAAATTTACAAGGGACGCAGGGGTAACGTTTTTACACAGAGAGTGGTGTGGGTATGGAATGAGCTGCCAGAGGAAAAGTGGTAGATCCATGTACAGCTGCAACATTTAAAACTCATTTGGACAAACATATGAATGGGAATCATTTCGAGGCATATGGACCAAATGAAAGCAGATGGAACGAGCTTAATTTGGAAAACCTGATCAGCATAGACATTTAGAAAAGCTTCACGCAGAATCTGTGTGGGTCTGTGAAAGTGAAATTATACTTTGCCCTGTAGAATCATGCAAAGTATTTCTGGAGATGCCTGAGAATGTAACAAGCGGACTTGATAAAGGGGATCTGGTAGACACCAAGCTTTCTAGAGTTTTTCCATAAGGTATTACAAAATTAAAGTTCTTACACAAGACAGAAGCCCGTAGGATGATGGGGAATGTATTAACATGGGATGATGATTGATTAACACATAGAAATCGGAGAGTCAGGATAAATGAATCTTCATAATAAAGGTGGGTCTGCTGTAGGACCACATCAGTCCGATGGCATCAGTTATTTACACTCTATACTGATAGTTTGAAGGAGAGAGTTAAGTTAAATATACATCTGAGTTTGAGGATGACACTGAGAATCAAAAGCAGGCTGTTATTTAATGGAGAGGACTTCCAGAAAAAGAACAGTACAAAGGGATTGGAATGTTCCTTTGTATGAAACATAAAGTCAGCATGCTGATGCAGCAAGTAACGAGGTTGGTTCATTAGCCGGCTTCCAGGGATGAAAGGGTTTTGTTATTGAGAATCTCTAAAATGATGAGGCGACTATTCATTGTGGTTTAAATGAATGAGGACTGATACTGCTGAAATATACAAGACATAGAAGGAACTTGAGAAGGTAGATGTTGAGACGTTGTTACCATTTCTGAGTGGAGTCTTGAACTCGAGGGCATAGATACAGAATATGGAATATCGATTTCTATCTGAGATGCAAAGTGATGTCTTCTGTCAGACGGTAGTGAATGTCTGGAATTCCCTAACTCAGAGAGGTGTGGAGGGATACAAGGAGTCGGCAAGAAAGTGGAGTTAGACCTGGAGTAGATCAGCCATGTTCGGATTAAATGACAGGGCAATCTTGAGGGGCCGAATAGCCTACACTTGTTCCTATTTATTAATTTCACATGTTGTGCTTTTGTAAAAGTTACTGGTTATTTTCCCGGAGGTTGTGTTGTGTAATGCTGCATTCGGTTGAGCAGAGGATTTAAGTTAACGCTGGGTGGGGCATGGGGGCTGTATTCACAGTAAATCTGGGTCTGTAACACGACCCACATCTGGAGCAGACGTTGCAGAGAGGGGAAGCCTGGAAACAGTGATTGGGGGTGAGTGTCACTTCCTGACCAAGCCTGGATTTTACAAGTAAATTGCCAAAACTGCACTCAACCATCGGAGTGGCCTTGATCTGCCCCTGTGTAGCAGGTCCGAAGGGCTGAAAGGAACATCAGAACATAGGGCTGAGGGACACGAGTGGGCCATTCGGCCCGTTGACACTACTCTACCAGTAAATAAAGTCGTGGCTCATCTCATAGTGGTCCCAGCTGCACTTTTCTCTCCATGAAATATAGTGCCTTCGGCCCATCAATATGTAGGGAGTTCTCTGATAACGCTTGTGTATTAAGTATGATTTGACTGCAATGCGATTCGTGAACCGTTTTCTACAAACTGAACTATCATCCCTGCTTCCAATCTGTCACACCCTGTCAGAATTTTATATATCTCACTGATCTCCACACATTTTCCTAAAGCCCATGGAATACGGGCCCAGTCACCCCAAACCCTGCTCCCACAACTAATCCGTCATCCCAGAGATCCCAGAGTCCTTCACTGCACTCCCTCAATGTCAGATTGGCTCTTTATTAGGTAAGGACACCAAAACTGCACAATGTTCGAGATGGAGTCCCACCGAGGCCCTGTACAGTTGCAATAAATGACCCTTACTCCTGTATTCTAAATCCCCATGAAATGAAGGTGAATAAACCATTTATCTTCCTATCTGCTTTCAGCTCCTGCAGTATTGCTTTCAGTAACTGGTGTACAGGGAGATCCAGATTCTTTTCAATGTTACAGCTCCCTACTTGCTGGGTCTATTACACTGCATACAGCGTGCCAATGCCATTCCCAGCATTGACGTCCGTGTTCAGAACTCACTGCCCTACATGGACTCGGAAGGGTGCGCAGAAATAAACAAAAATGCAGTTTAAGTTCATTTGTAGATCAACATTTTTCAACCAATCCCTTTCCAAATGAAAGGCTGCCATTCAATTGATCAAAGTACACAACATCACATCTCCCCCCATTGCTCCCCATCTGCCAGATATTTGCCCAGTCATTCCACTTGTCTCAATCACCTTGGAGCCTTTTTTACATCCTCCTCACCCACTCACAATCCAACATCGTTTAATGCCATCAGCAGACTTGGGAATATTGCAATTGAGCCCCACAACCAAATATATGATGTGTATTAGGAATAGCTAGATGCCAAATCTCGATACTTGTTATATCCTCCAAGCCTTCCATTCAAAAAACATGGTTTTGTTCCTACTCACTGTTTCCTGCCAGCTCTCCCATTCTTAAACCATGGCCATATATTAGCCCCAGTCCCATTCGAATTTGCACAAAATGCTTGGGGCTTTATCAAAAATCTTTCGAATTTTCCAATTGTATTGCGTTGATTCCTTCTCCATAATTTTGCTAAAAGCCACTTTCTCAAATATGATTTCTATTTCATAAACCTCTGTCGACTTTGCCTATGCCCATTAATTTCAGTCCAATACTTTCTCTAAAACTTTGTAGTTGCTAATTTCATTCTATTCCTTTTTTCTCACCAGACTAAAGTTTCCTTGCATGGCGAGGAAATTTTGTTTTTGTTTTTTTTTTCTTCTGTGAAGGCATAGCTGAAGTACTTGCTCGATAGTTCTGCTATTTCCCGGTCCTCAATTATCTGGTATCAGACTGTACGAAAGTTGCACCTTTTACTTATAATTTTGCCATTGACGTATTTTTAGAAGATATTACAAGTTCACTCATATACACTTTGATAAGATATTCTTCAGAAACCCATCATTACCTGTCTTAAGCTACTGAATGAGTGACCTTCCACAGCCATACAATCACAGAAGCACAAACCTCTGTACAATCAGAAATACAGCACGGTCTACATTAGCCCCACTTTCCAACATAAAACCCGTCGCTATGAATCTTTTGAGGTTACCATGACAATTCCTCTCTCAGAAATGCATCCCAGACCCCAACACACTTTTGGTGAAAAACAGTCCTCAAATCCTCACTAAGCCTCAAACCCTTCACTTTAAAAGTGTGCCCCTTTGATTAAAAGGACCAGCTGCTGTTTATCCATCCCGTCCATGTCCCTCGTAATCTTATCCTCCTGATTCACGTCCCCCTTAGCCTTCTCTACCCCAAACTAAACACCCCGAGCTTATCCAGCCTTTCTCCATAGCTGATATTCTCCATCCAAGGGAACATCCTGGTGAATCTCCTCTGCACCCCCTCCAGTGCAATCACATCCTTCCTGTAATGTAGCTCCCAGAACTACACACAGTATTCCATCTAAGCTAACAAAAGTTCCGCATGGCACTTATAATCTATGCTTCGATGTGTGCAGGCTGTGTTTATGCTCCCGCAGGCTTTCTTAAATTGTGTGTTAGGAATGTGTGAAGAAGCACCCTCTGAGCTTCCTAGTGTGCTGCCATTCATTGAGTCCTCCCCTGCCTGATTCCTTCTTCCAAAATGCATGACCTCATATTTATGAGGGTTGCATTCCACCCGCCATTGATGTGACCATCTGACCATTCCATCTGTATCTTCCTGTAACATAAGGCCTTCCTCCTCACTGCCAACTACCCGGCCAATCTTTCTATCAAACACAAACTTACTTATGACACCCCGCACCCCCCGCCCCCACCACCCCTCGTCCATATTCACACCTGCATCCATTATGATAAGGATTAAAATCAGGAAACATCAGCTTATAGTCCAACAGGTTTATTTGGAGGCACGAGCTTTCGAAGCGCTGCGTCTTCACCAGGTGGTAGTGCGCTTTGATGAAGCGCTTCGAAAGCTGGTGCCACCGAATAAACCTTTTGGAGTATAACCTGGTGTTATGCAATTTTTAGCTTTGTCCACCCCAGTCGAACACGAACACTTCCGAATCACAAATATTAAGAGACACAGCACTGATCCCCGTGGTACACCACTGGACACTAGCCTCCAATCGCACAAACAACCTTCTACCACCACCGTCTGTCTCCTACCACTAAGTTGATTTGGTTGCAACTTGGCAAGTCACCAATGAGTCCTACCTGTTCCCTGGTTATTCTAATCCACTGGACACACTTGGAGAATATCTGGAGATTCTCACTAATCTTGCCAGCCAGTAGGTTTCCATGCCCCTGTGTTAGTTAGTCCCCTCCAGGTGAAAAATTTTCTCCTTATTGCAGTCTTAACTGGCCTGTCCCAGATTCTGCCATTATTTGCCTTGACTTTGGAATAGACAGCGAGGGAAACGTTTTGTTAATTCCCAACTTGTCATATGTTTTGTGAATTTTCTAAATTTCACTGTGACCCACCTCTCATTCTTTGAAACTCTTGAGAACACAGACCGAGTTTCCTCATCAGGCAATCTCACCACCAGAGAGATTAATCTGAAGAATGTCCACTGCACTTCCTCTGTGGTCAGTATATTCTTTCTGAGATTCAGTCACCAAAACTGTACACAATACTCCAGATACAGTCCCATCAACACGCTGTGAAACTACTTAAACATGACTTTACATCAATGTTCTGACTCTCTTATGTGAAGGCGTACCAAACTTTAACTTTCCAATTACATATATTCCAAATACCCTTCACATTCATTGCATTTACGAACTCACTGAGGTCTTATCGAAACCCTTCCGAAAATCCAATATAAGCCACTTCTACTGGTTCCACATTATTTATGCTGTCAGGAACAACTTCGAACAATTCCGAAGTTTATCAAGTATGATTTATCTATCAGAAATGCATGCTGATTCTCTTCATTGTTGCTGTTAATTTCTAAATAGCAAAAATGTCATCCTGTGTAATAGATTCCAACAGTTTCCCTACAAATGTCAAGTTAACTGTCAGTTCTCCACACTATGTCTTTTTCCCTTTATCTGTTTGGATCCCTTCCATTCATCTATAGTGCTTGATTCACGTTTATCCACAATAGTTTCCGGTCTCTGCAGAATGTACAGGAAAATAAAACACAGTCATTGACAGTGCAATTAATACTACTATTGGTGATTTATTTCCGACATTTTGATAGGAAGTACATCTGTTTCGTCAGACTTAGCAATGCTCAATCCAGCTCCATGTTCAAGTCCTACCTTGTTCCTGATATGAATTGACTCTATGTCTTCAGCTGCAGGAGTCCGATATGATCACTTGGTATTACTGGGTGATTTTCGGAATCTTCCTCTATGAAGACAGATGCAAAGTAACTGGTTGTTTTCTTGGTCATTTCCCTGTTCTCCACAATGACCTCTCCTCTCCCGATTACAAATTTCCACATTTGACCTTGCTTTTATTTTGTTTCCTTTGAAATATAGATCGTAGACTGATGCAGTCTTTGTGTTCCTGTTTGTTAGCGAGCATGTTCTCTATTTGATTTCCTTTTCACTTTCATGGCCTTCCTTTTTTGTATAGTTAATTTCTGAGAATTCTCGGGTTTCTACAATAGCTGGAATTCTTCTGAAGTCACTTCCTACGATTAACATATTTTCTAATTTGTTGTGGAAACCATCATTGAGTCACTTTCTCACTCTTTGGTGTTTGTACTTGAAATCAATAGACGTATGTTTCAGACTTTGCAGTATTTCTAAAAACTCCTGGTCCTGACCAGTTATATTCAGGAATACCGCAGGAGGATAGGAGGATAGAGAAGAAATTGCAGGAGCACTGCTTGGTTCTTTTCTATCATCGCTGACCAACACGTGAAGTCCTGGACGATTGGAGCGTAGCGAATGCTGAGCCCATGTTCAAGAAATGCTACAAAGATAAATCTGGGAACTAAAGACCATAATCCATAAATATAGTGGGGAGGTTACTTTAGAAGATTTGGAGAGATTGGATATACATGCATTTGGAAAGACAAGGTGTGGTTCGGAGTAAGATTAGAAATGTGCTGGAAAAGCAGAGCAGGTCAGGCAGCATCCGAGGAACTGGAAAATTGACGTTTCGGGCAAAAACCCTTCAGTAAATTCAGCACGGGAGCTTGTGCAATGCAGTTAATGACTCACAATTTTGTTGGACTTCTTTGCTAAAGTGATCAGCAACGTTGAGGAGTTCCGGGTGGTATACGCAGTCTAGATGGATTCCAGTAAGGCATTCAATAAGGTTCCACTTGGTACGCCGCTCTGGAAGGTTAGATCGCATGGAATTGAGGGGGAGGTGGCAAATTAGGTACAAAATTGCCTTGATGGTAGGATGCAGAGATTAATACTGGAAACATGCTGGTCAGACTGGAGGCCTGTGAATAGTGGAATGCCTCAGGGGTTGGTGCTGGGACCACTACATACTACTATATCTATGATTTACATGAGAATGTACAGGCCTGATTTGTAAGTTTGAAGATGGCACTAAAACAGGCGGCATCATTGGGAGTGAGGAAGAGTATCAGAAATTTCAGAAATTACAGCAGTATCTTGATCAGCTGGGGGAGCAGGCTGAGAATGGCAAATGGATTTTATTATAGATCAATGTAAGTTCTTCATTTTAGAAAGTCAAATCAAGTTTGGAGTTTCATGGTGAATGTTGGGTCCTAAGGACTGTAGTGGAATAGAGGGACCTGGGAATTCAGGTGCATGGTTCTCTGAAAGTTGATTCCGAGGTAGACAGGGTAGTGAAGAAAGCTTTAGCATCCTGACCTTCATCAGTGTATATCACTGAGTATCGAAATTAGGGAGTTATGTTGCAGTTATATAGGATGGTGGTGAGGCCATATTGGTAGTGTTATGTTCAGTTTTGTTCGCTTTGTAATAGGAAGGATGTTATTAAACTGGAAAGAGTGCATAGAAAAATTACAAGGATGTTGCCAAGGTCTCAATGGTCTGAGTTATAGAAAGAGGTTGTACAAGCTAGGAATGTTTTTATTTTTGTCTGCATGAGACTGAGGGAGGATCATATTGAAGTTTATAAGATCATGTCAGGCACGGATAGAGTGAATGCACCCAGTCTTTTTTCCCAGGGTTGGGCAATCACAGACTCGAGGTCACCAGAAACGTTCAGGGGGACAGAATAAAAGGGAACCTGAGGAACAAATTTTTAACACAGGGGCTGGTACACACATGGAATGAGAAGTGGTTGAAGCGGATACATTAACAACATTTAAAAGGCATTTGAACAAATACATGGATAGTAAAGGATTAGAAAGATACTGGGCAATGGCAGAGAAATGGGGTTAGCGTGGATGCGCATTTTGGTAGGAACGGACCAGTTTGGGCTAATAGGCCTGTCTCCGTGCTATCGGACTCTATGACTCTAACAACCATTGCTTGTCTCCCACTGAATGCTATATTGTACTTTCCAAATTCACTGACAATATCTTGACACTTTAACCTCTCGTCTTCCATGGTGTTTGACTAAAATATTCAAGCATTCTATATTGTATGCTGACACCTTGTAAAATGCACCTTATAAATGCCATTATTCCTTAAAAGCTGCTTCAGACCAAGGTTAATAATTCGTCCTTCTGACCACATAACCTAAAATCCGAAATAACCTGCTCTCTACTTTGCTTCACAACATACTCTTCAACTCACCTCATCTACACTTTAAAAACTTATTTTTCACAGCTTCAGCAGTCACTTAGTTAACGCAGTTTAGATACAACTTGAGACTATTCAATAAGACTTCGGTATCCACAATTCTTGCCTACCTAATTTCCAGAGCATATAATGCTCAGATTTTCGGCTACTGTTTTGGTTTCGATAAATAACACACTAATATTTGCTTTTCCTTCCTACCTGTAAACTCTACCTAAACTGATTCTGTGGAACCTTAGGGACAGGTCTGTGTTGTTATTAGTGATAGACCTGGTCAAGACATTCAGGGAGGCTCACCCCGACGCTGAGATAATCAGAAGAAATGTCCCACAATACTGGGCAGGCAACAATATCCTCCTCGCTCTGTTAGGATAAGAGTTGCCATATACTCTCTGCTCCCTCACACTCACTGTATATCTGTTATAGCACCTAACCCCGAACAAGGTTCACGCTTTGTCTCCAAATAAGGCTCAGGCACTACCACTCTCACTATTGAATTCAGCAACTAATAATACTATATGGATTCAAAACTGTCGACTGACTCATTTCAGACACCTCATAACTCACCCCCACACCCCCACCTACACCAGCAGGGCCACCCATTCCCACTCTCCCTCCATCCCTTTCTCCCATTCCAGGAGAAACAGCCTGAAATAGGATAGAAAGGTCCAAGCCGGGTAGTGGAGTGCCCGATATCCTTTCTTTCACTCCCCTCCCCCCGCCATGTGGGAGGACTCTTAAAGAGCTGGAGAGGACCAGGACGCCTCGTGTGGAGAATCTAAAACAGCCACGTCCTACTGACCAGTTACGGTGCAATGTTCAGTGAAAGACAATTCTCAGTTTAACCCCACTGGCAGTTCCAACAACAGTCCTTTCACTTGCAAAAAAAACCAGATAACTCACTGCACAGAGACGCAGACACGGAAATACACAGACGAGCACACACAATGCTTACAAGGAGATAGGTATACATACACGTATAAATACACAAATACATATACAGTCACATACAAATCTACATAAATACAGATAGAAACACAGGCTGAAACACAGACAGACAGATGTAGACACGCAAACACACAGATAACAAGCACATGGACACACGCAGGCAAATACACACATACAGACACACACAAGCAGAGGCACAGACACACACACAGACACACACTCACATACAGATACACAGACGCACAGACACTAGTGTCATTCAGACACAAATCGATATGTTTTTGATTTGTAAGGGGATCAAAGATTCTCGAGAAAAGGCAGAAGAATGAGGACGAGGTACATATAAGAAATTATTGAACGGCACTTCGGAGTCGATAGGCTGAATGGTCTCAATCTGCTCATTTCCTTAATGCTCCTGCAGTATTATGCTCTCAGGCATTCTCTTCCTGAGACAGCAGCAGGGACTGGGTGTGATAGATATTTGATTGGAAAGGGACAGTGGGAATGTGGGATAGGTTTGGAGTCCGAAATGGTTTATCTTTATTCCTAATTATTCTGTCCTTATGTCTGAAAAGAGGTGGTGATTTGATGTTCAGTTAACACAGTTTTAAAATAACACTTGTCCCACAATGAAATAAGGATGTCCCTTTCAGTTTAGTGTTGTGCTACCTGTGGTGTCCTCATCCTCAGGGAGCAGTGAAGACTCGGTTATAGAAGATATTCCAGGCTCAGATCTTTACTGGTTGGAAGAGTCAGTGTTTATTGGGAACAGACAAGAAATGGATGGTCAGGCACACTCGGATCAGCCATGAGCATTCTGAATGGTGCAGCCGAATGGGCAACTTCTGCCCCTATCCCACGTGTTGTTCCCTCAATCCACCCGTCGAGGCTGTTACAGAGATATACTGCTGTCCCGACCCCGTGTGTTGTTCCATCAATCCACCCCTTGACGCCGTTACGGGGTTGGGGACCACTCCATTCAGTCAGACAGGATCGTTACAATGAGACAGGAGGAGACCAATCCGCCCCTCTAAGGATTTACACAGGAATATAGAATGAAGTAATTCAGCTCATTCAGTACACTACACAGTCTAGAAGAAGGCCATTCAACCCACCTGAGCCGCTACAAAGGAACAGGGAAGCTGTCGCTAACAGGAAATCGAGAGTAGAGATAAATGTTTATTTTCAGGCTACAAAGCTGTAACTGATGGAGAGCCTCAGAGATCACTGTGGGGTCATCAATGATCAACAATATGTATCAAAGATCTGGAGGAAAGGAAGAAATGTCTTGGAGCTCAATTAGCTCATACAACAAGATAGTCATTCAATGTGTCGTCAAATGAGTCTGCAATGTGATTCTGGCAGGGAAGGTTAGTGAGCAAACTTTCAGCAGAAATAACATAAGGAAAGTTGTCTATTTTGGCATAAAGGATGTAACAATGATAAACAGTTTAAACGGAGAGAGATTGCAGAACTCTGTGATTCAGGCGGTTTCCATGTTCCTGGGACATGAATCATATGAAGTCAGATGCAGCAAGTGATTTGGAAGGTAAGTGGAATGATGCTGTTTTTGTCAAAAGGTATCAGGTTTAATTGCAGGAATGTTTTACTGCATCTGTACTGGGCATTGCTGAGACCACACCTGATGGACTGTGTGCAGGATTGATCCACTAAACTAAAATATAAAGATATAATTATTTTCGAAGATTTTCAAATTCCTGGAATTTACTCATTCCTAGAATGCAGGTCTTTTGTTATGGGGGATTAGCTGTTTTGAACTTAGCTGCGAAATAATATTGAACCGGCCATGACTTTGTGAGAAGTGTATCAGCTGAATGCATATTATCTCCTGTCAGGGAGACTAAAGCTAGAGAAAAAACTTTATGGAAAAGATGCATTGACATTAACACACATAGTATGAAGACACCTACCAATATTTACAAATTACACAGACACATATAAGCATGTCATTAAATTATAAAGTGGGGACTTTTTTTGAGATTGGAAGGAATTGTGTGCAAGAGCAATGACGCACCTGCAAACAATCCATAATCAGGTTTTCCAGAGAATGTTCCAGGAGATCGCACATGGTCCAGTTTGGTGTTCAGTTGTTAAAATTGTATGTTGCAACACAGAGAGGGAGGAAAATGTTCCCTGTCTGAGAAGCAGCAGCCGATTAATCCCTCTCTCTTACTTTGTTCCGCCAGATATCAAAGTGTGAGACCGTCAAATCCTCGCGCCATCTTTACCACTTCTGAAGGATTCCTGGTGAGGATTCATTGGAATCTCTCCACTGCCTGAAACGAAGCGAATTCAGCCAAGTCCCACCGTTCCAGAAAGAAATCCCACTACCAGTAGCTTGTGTGAACAGAATAACTTCAATGAAAGAATAATATTTGGGCCACTCTATCATTTTACCATTTGTTTTGAGTTCAAATTTCTGTGTCTCACATTTTTCTAGAAAATGGCCTGGTCTGAGACGTAAATCATTGGCCACAGCACTCAACTGGCTGCATTTAAGATGGGTGTAACCAGTCGAGGAGTGGGACTGGAAAAGGATAGAGTGACCCTCCAATATTTATTGGAACACAAATGAGGAATTCTCAAAGGGCTGTTCAAGTGGAAATTCCCTTCCCCAGACGACTTTGGTGCCTGGATGTTTGCATTTATTCAAATTTGTTTTTGTTATGTAGTAAAATGGTATACAGACAGAAACGTGCTGCTGTGACCAAAAGCACATGGAGCGGTGACAAAAGTATCTAATAGCGCACTCCTGCTGCTCAGTCCTGTGTTGCCATGTTCTATTCAACCCCCCACAGCTCCTGCAAGGAACAGATGGAGGCCACTTGCTCCAAATACCTGGTCAACAGTAACACAGGATCTCATCAGTCCCTCAAGACTGTCACACATCGTTTGGTGTCCGTTGGAAAATATTAGTTGGTTCGAAAGACGCGTCTGATCTCTTTACAGAGTGTTTCCTCTCTGCAACTTGTGATTCATTTGTTGATGATATTATAGACCCAGGTTCATCGTGATTACAGACCCCATACCTCAACCAGAGATGACTCACAAAATACTTTACTCTGATTGCAACTTTCAATAAAAGAACATTCAGGAAAATTACAGACATTAACTTTGCAATTACTGAATATGAGGACAAAATGAACATGATCAGGTAATTCGGATGATAAAGCCACTGCATAACATCATGGCTGATCTACTGTTGACAGTAACTCCTCTTTAATGTCCAATTCTTCACCCCCTAGCTCTTTGACGGGTCAAAAATCCATCTACCTCCTCTTTAAATGATTTCAGTGATATAGCTCCCCTAGCTCTCTAGCCCAGATAATTCCTGACAGTGATTACCTTCTGTGGGAGGAAAGCACTTCCTATACATACACTGTCATCTATTGATATGAACAAGAGGCGAATACGGGCTCAGGAAAGAACGAATGGCTTTGATACCAAAGCAGTATTTGACTGAGAATGGCATCGGGACCACCTACTTATTTGAGCTAAATAAGGTGTAACCTTCCCACTGGACGAGGTCTTTCAGAACACAAATAATGAGGTTTGAGGTGATTCGCCAACAATCCAACAATGTTCAGAACATTTTGTCCCACATCAGCTCCTAAACCATTCAGTGTCCATGTGCAGCAAGACCAGGACAGCATTTCGGTTTGTGCTTATAAAGAGTCGGTAACATTTATGCAACAGCACGGCCAGACACTGCGCATTTCCACAGTTAAAAGAGGAGGTCAGCATCTTAAGCTGGTTGCACACGGGTATGAACTAGCATTCAGGAACAGGAAGAGTGACGCACATTCAATACTCCTGCCTGTTACACAGGAAGAAGAGTGGTCTGTTCAGTGCATCGAGCTGTTAAACAGGAGCAAGCAGAATCTAATCAGACCCTTAAACATGTTCCATGAGACCAGGAGGAGGCTATTCATCCCCACGAGACAGTTATACAGGAACAAGAGGGGATCATTGATATTCTAACATGACAAACCAATTAAACCGAGACTGCACTGATACAGGACTCCATGATGTTAATCATGGTTCCATTGTTTGTAGAACGTGTGCTACTTTAACATAGTTTGCTGGCAATGAGAAGGGAAGCCAAATGATTTGTGCCAAGTCTCAAGGAGGCATTTTCCATCGCTGAGAAGACACACCCATGTTCTTCATGGAGGTCAGAATCTGGTGGGAATAGTTAACTATTTTAGCATGAAGGTATTGTGGCTGCTGTAGGGATTGCGGATAACGAGACTTTCAGTGCAGGACCATACACCATATGTACTGTATTAATTTGGTGAGAGTTTATTCAAAGACTGGCCCTCTGTCTCTCTCATGCGACATGGGGATTGGGTGTGGAGTGAGGGGAATATTCTCAGAGGCTCTTAAACTATCGACAATCGTGTAACCCGAGTAAAAAAGAAGCCATGGAAGTATTCACCGTATCAGTGTCTATTTAGAACATTGTGAGTGACTGTCCCTCCCCCTCAAGTTTCAATGCAATCGTCTCTCATTGTCTCACAACGCCAGAGATTAATCTTCACTCTCTCCTCATGGTACCATAATCCCAGGGATTAGTCTGTTGAAACTCCATTGCACTCTCTCTGTGGCAAGGCGATCATTCCTTATAAAGGAGAGAAAAACTGTCCACAATATCTGAAATACTGCCTCAACAACATTCTCAGCGATGATCACAATAACTCTTTTTCCTCTTAGACATCTCCACTTCTTAACTGTGGCGTAAAAAGACTTTCATTCTCTCTACGATGCTGGAAAGAGTTAACGCTTTTCTAATGAATGTATTGTTGCTGCTGTCGGGATGATGGATAACATGACGTTCATTGCAGGATCACGCACCAATTGAACTGTATTAATGTTGGGAGAGTTCATTCAACAGCCTGAACCCCTCTCCCTCTCTCTCTCTCCAGCTCTCTCTCTCTTGCCACACACCCCCACCACCCCCACCTTCTCCTCTCTTTCTCTCTCTGTCTCAATTGAAATAGGGAGTGTGGGTGATTGGGTGGAACGTTATCAGAGGCTCTTAAACTATCGAGAATCATGTAATTTGAGTGGGAAAAAAGCCATGGAACTTATCACCGTATCAGTGCCTGTTTAGAACATCATGAGTGATTGTTCATCCCCTTTAAGGTTCAATACAATCACATCTTATTCTCTCACTGAGCTTCACTGACTGCTCATGGCGCCATCATCCCCGGGGATTAGACTGGTGAAACTTGAGAGAAGCCTATCCACAGTATCCCAAAATATTGCCTCAACAACACTCTCAGGGATTGTCAAAAAACATATTTTCTCTCACTTAGACATCGCCATTTCTTTTTCTGTGCCACAAAAGGCCATTCCTTATCTATGCACTACGACTGACATGGAATTTTTACGGCCCTTACATCTGTACATCAGCATCAATAAAGCCAGAACCAGAGATACCTATGGAGATGTGCATCACTCTCGGGGAGAATTTCAATGAGATTGAATACACCTAAAATAGGGGATGATCACGTACCTGAATGGAAATGAGATGTAGCAATACAGAAAACAGGCAGAGAAAGGGAGCTATCTTTACCTTCATTCTTCTCTCACAGTACGTATGCAGCCCTGATCAGGGCAGCATGTCATGCAGATCTTGAACTGAGTGGCTGGTTCAGCTGTTCCACAGGACAGTAAAGAGTAAAACGCACAGCAGTGGGTTTGTAGTGTTACAACACGGGATAAATCTTCCTGTTTAATTAAAACCAGCATCAAAGAAAAGATTTATCCCATCTGTGATAATTCTAGAGTCCAAATCTATGTAAAGTAAAAATGAACAACTTTATTTCTTAAAATATAACAGGGAATAATAAACCAACGACTGTTTACAACTTCTTCCTCTAACCTGTCTTTCACCTTCCCCCTCCACAATACTAGTCCGATAAGACTCCTCATTAAGATTTACAAAACAAAACTTCTTATCACAAAACCAGGAAGCTTTCGGTTCTTCTGAATATTCCTGTCTTCTTTTCTTCTTGGGGACTCTGCTTCACCAGTTAATCAATAAAGGTACCTTTGGAGAGCTATTTTTCAGGCAGTCTTTGCATGCTGGTAGCTTGGCAATTCTCCTCTCAACTATTCAATTTCCCATGGTTTTGTACCGCCAAACTATTGGATTGTATCATTGGCTGTTAAGATTATCAATATAATAAATTGAAACTTCATTGGAGGTGGGTATTTTGGGGTTTAATTTAAAATGTTTTGCTGAATTTGTTTCGAGATAATGAGCTAATCAGGTTGTTCGACCAAATGTTACATTATATCTATTTTTCAGAACTCTTTGCGCTGTCAGGTTGTTATTGTTGGCTTTTAATTCTCTCCAAGGTACAGTACACCCAGGTGTTCATCACAGAAGTCACACAGAAACCTGACCTGGTAACCATGACACACTGACTTCCCTAAAGGACTTGAGGCAAGCAGATTGGTTTTTATAACAAATGATAATGGTTGCTTTTAAACTCCCCAATTTCCTTCAAGAGATATCAACAGACCATTATCCTGTGGCTCTAGATTATGAGTCAATGGCTTGAACACCATAAACTGTCTTCCCTTATGTGCAGAGAACAAGTTAAACATTCTCAAGAGCAATTATTTAGTAACGGACATGGTTATAAGGAACGTGAAACTGTTGCATCCGGATTGAACAAAGACATAAATGGTTTATTTAGATTTTGCACTGAGACTGAAGACGAGACTGGGATACTATGATCGTGGTATTGGACAGGATTAGTGAGTGGGGAGGACATGGGATTGTAAATCTGTGAAGGACAAAATGGATTATGGAGTTTGAGAAGAGTCTGGTTCCTTGTCGCATATCAGTGAGTAATTTATAAATATTAGTTTGATAGTTATAACATATAAGGAAATGAATTTTTGTTTGGAACTGAAGATATTGACTTGCACTTTCCAAAATGTACATACCATAAGCAGAAATTCAGTTCAACCCGGTTTAGTAAACAAATATAATGACTTACCAGGAAGACCAACTATCGTGAGGATAGGGTAGTAACCACCTTGGATAATCCAAAGGACATCCTGAATCCGATATGCTAATGATTTCCAAAGCTGAGAAAGTCATGAAAGACCCCCAGATAATCTCCTGCCCATTGTTGGACGATTCCGGTCTAATGTTCTCAGTTTCTGATCCATTGTTGGAACATTCCAGTCTAATATGCTCAGATTCTGATCCATTGTTGGCAACATTCCAATCCATGGTCATCATATTATGAGCAATTATTGCAACGTTCCTGTCTAATGTTCTCAGATTCTGATCTCTCCTCCCCTCTCTCTCGAGCTGCTGATCCATGTTAGTGCTGTCAGTGATGTTCCTACTCACACTATGGGATAGCACATTGAACAGAGCTCATTTACCTGTCAACGATGGAAACTCTCTACTGTGATAATTAGGATCCATGGAGATGGACATTAACCACAGTCACTGAACAAATAGCTCCATTTAAGCCCTTTGAGTTCAATAGTGATTTTATTAAAATTCAAAAGAGAGTTTAAAATTTACTCATTTAGCTTGGAATATGTCTGGGTGGCTGAGGGAAGGAATATTGGAGATGGTAGATTGATTGCGTGTAATCATTCAATCTGCCTTGGATATGGGAGTATTTTCAAAGGATTGTCAGAACATAAACAAGTTTCTCCGTTTATAAATGGAAACATGCAGTCTGTAACTAATGATCAGTGATTATAATGTCAGTAAAATATGGAGAGAACTTTTCTCGTCCATAATCTGACAGGCAAATGTGACTACGACAACATGAGTTATAACAGACAAATGGCATGGATATGTTAACAGAGAATATGATGTGACACACAATTCAGATGGTTAGTCGAGGATCAGAGAGGGCAAGTGGGGGTCATGCTGTTAATGTTATCGATGTCAACCAACTGTGATTAAGTACCATTCACTGGTTTTCAATTTCAGTGTGATTATGATATTGGGGACATGGCTGCAGAGACTGGAGGGAGGGAACATGATATTTCCTAGTCATCAGTATTGGGACGTTACTCTTTATAAAGCATAAGAAGATCACATTCCAGGGTACATCTCCAATGAGGAATGAGGAGAGCCAATATTAACCATACCAACAGAAGACATTGGAACAGAAATTTGGCCTTTCAGCCCATTGAGCCTGCTCCGCCATTCAATGATAGCTGTTAAGCTTCTCAAACCCTTTCTTGCGCTTTCTATCTGTAACCCTTCATCCCCCTTACAATCAAGAATCTACCTGTCTTACTCTTAAGTATACTCAATTACCTGGCCTCGACAGCCTTCTGTAACAGTGAATTCCCGAGATTCACTACTCTCTGGCTAAAGAGGTTCGTCTTTATCTGTGCCTGAAAAGGTCTTCTCTTTACTCTGTCCCCTCGGGTCCTAGTCTCCACTCCATTGGCAATATCTTCCCAAAATCCACCCTGTCCAGGTTATTCAATATTCTGTACGTTTCAATTAGACCTCCTAACATTCTTCTGAACTCTATCAAATATAGACCCAGAGCCCTCAGATGTTCTTCGTATGGTAAGCTTTTCGTTCGTGGGACCACTTTCGTGAATCACATCAGAAAATGGTCCAGATCCAGTACATCCTTCCTGAGATATGGGACCCAAAACTGCACAATAATCCAAATGTACCCTGACCAAAATCTTATAGAGCCTCAGAAATACATCCCTGCATTTATATGCAAGCCTTCTTGAAATAAATGGAATCATTTTATTTGCCTTCCCAACTGCTGACAACCTGCAGGTTTACCTTTCAAAATCCTTGGACCAGATCCCCCCACCCACTCCCCAACCCCGCCGCCAAGTCTTTTGAACTTGCTCGCTATTTAGAAAATAGTCCATGCCTTTATTTTTCCTGGCAAGCTGCATGACCTCACACTTGCCCAAGTTATACTGCCAATTCTTTGCTCACTCCCCTAACCTGTGCAAATCCTTCAGCAGGAGACAGTGAGAACCACAGATACTGGAGATCAGAGTCAAAAAGTGTGGTGCTAGAAAAGCGCAGCCAGTCAGGCGGACTCTGAGGAGCAGGATATTCGACGTTTCAGTCATAAAGCCTTTATCAGGATTGAAGTGGGTGGGCGGAAGAAGGTTGAGAGATGAATGTGAGGAGCTGGGAGGAAGGTAGCTTGGAAGGCGATGGCTAAATGAAGGTGAGTGGTGAGAGTGAAAGGTGGAGTGGATAGTTGGGAAGGAAGATAGACAGGTAGGAGAGTTCAACAGGCGGTGCTCAGTTGGAGGGTTAGATCTGGGATAAGGTGGAGGGAGGGGAGATGAGGAAACAGGTGACATTGCGCTGGATACCGTGAGGTTGAAGGGTCCCAAGGTGGAAGACGATGCGCTCTTCCTCCAGACGTCTGTGGCTAGGATGTGGCAGTGGAGGAGGCCAAGAACTTACATGTCCTTGGAGGAGTGGTAGAGGGAGGTGAAGTATTCAACCACAGGGAAGTGGGGTTGTTAGGGATGTGACGGAGAGTGTTCCATGAACCGTTCTGCAAGTTGACGTCCTGTCTCCCCAGTGTAGAGGAGACCAGGCACAATAGAATAGAGTAGATGAGCTGTTTGGATTCACAGGATATTCTCTGCCTGATGGGGAAGGATCCTTTGGGGCCTTGGATGGAGGTGAGGAGGAAGTTGTTGGCACAGGTTTCATACTTCTTGCAAAGGCAAGGGAAGGTGCCGGGAGTGGAAGGTGGCTTATTGGGGAGTGGGAGGGGGGATATGTGAACCTAACGAGGGATTCGTGAAGGGAATGGTCTCTGCAGAATGCTGATAGGGGTGGGGAGGGAAGGATATCTCTGGTGGTGTGGTCGGACTCTTGGTGGCAGAAATGGCGGAGGATGATGCGTTGTATCCTGAGGTTGATGGTCTGGAAGGCGACCATCACAGGAGTGCTAGAGGGTGTTACTGCACCCTCCTGCAGCCGAACCACCTCTGCAATGCTACCTATCCCTCTATTCCATCTTTGCACTGTTTGAAAACTTAGCTAGAATGCCCTCAGTTCCTTCATGTAGACCATTAATGCACAAAGCAAATTGTTGTGGTCCCAACACTGAGTCATGAGGAATACCGAGCTGAAACTGTGTTGCTGGAAAAGCGCAGCAGGTCAGGCAGCATCCAAGGAACAGGAGAATCGACGTTTCGGACATAAGACCTTCTTCAGGAATGTCCGAAACGTCAATTCTCCTGTTCCTTGGATGCTGCCTGACCTGCTGCGCTTTTCCAGCAACACATTTTCAGCTCTGACCTCCAGCATCTGCCGCCCTCACGTTCTCTCTTGAGGAATACCACTTGTCACTGAATGCCATCTTGAGAAGGCCACTTTTATCCCCATTCTCTTTTTTCTGTCAGACAGCCATGCATTTATCCAAGCTAGCACCTTGCCTGTAACGCCAGGGGCCCTAATCTTTCTCAATACCCTCCTGCGTGGCACCTTATCAAAAGAATTTAGAGAAACAGGTGGATAACATCTACTGGTTCTCCTTGGTGAAATCTGCTCGTTACTCACTCAAAGTATTCCAGCAGTTTTGTCAGGCCTGGCCTCCCATTGATGAAATAATGCTGACTTTGAACTATTTTACTAAATACTTCCAAGTATTCAGAAATCCCATCCTTCACGATGGATTCCAGGATGTTATCCACAACCAAGGTTAGGCTAATCAGTCTGTAATTTTCCATCTTCTGCCTAACTTCCTTATTAAATGGAGTATCACGATAGCAATTTTCCAGCCTTTCCTTATTTTAGTCTTTCCTGAAATATTACCACTTTCGCTTTCACTACCTCTTCAGCCATCTCCCATACAATGCTGGGGTGTAGGCCATATGGTTCAGATGATTTATCCAAATTCAGGCCATTCAGTTTTCTAGCATCTTCTTCTTGAGGATGAACATCATACTCAGCTCTGCCCTCTCACTATCTTCATTTTTTGAGGAATTACTCGTGTTTTCCACCATGAACATTGATGCAAAGTTCCTCATTCATTTCTTTGTTTTCAACTACTGTCTCCCCAGTGGTCATTTTCCAGCGGTTCATATTCACTTTTGCCTCTCTTTGGCACATTATATATCTGAAGAACCTCTTACAGTCTCCTGTCCATTACTCGGTAGCTTACCTCCATATTTAATCTTCACTGTCATTTTTTTGCCCTCTGTTAGTCTTTGTAAGTTTCCATTTCTCTAGTTTCCAACTGCCCCTCACCACATTATATGCTTGCTCTTTTGCTTGTATGCAATCCCTGACTTCCCTCGTCATCCCCGACTGTCTCATTCTCCCTGTACCATGTCTCTATTCCTCGGCAAGAATATCTGCTGTGACTCCTGAATTAATCTTGGAATCTGCTGCTGTTGCTGTTCCCCTGTCTTTCATGCTTGACCCTTCTCCCAGTCAATCCTACCCAGCTTCTCCCTTATGCCTCTGTAGTTGCCTTTATTCAGCTGAAATACTGTTACCTCTGATTCTATTTTCTCTCTCTCAAATTGCAGAATAAATTCAACAATGTTCTGACCATTGCTTCAGAAGTTTACCTTCACCCTAATCTCCCTTACGAATCCTACGTCATTAAATCCAATATCATCTGATCCCGAGTGGTCTCCACCAGAAGTTGCTCCAAAACGCCATCTCATAAACATTCCTAAAATTCCTTTTCTTGCGAACTACTACAAATCTGATGTTCCCAGTTCCCCAGCATACTGAAGTCACCCATGATTACTGTACGTTGCCTTTCCTACACATCTTTTCTATCTCCTGGTGTATGTTGTGAACCCGGTTCCTGACTACTCTGTGGAGCCCGATACAAGACTTCAACTGTGATTGTCCTACCTTTGTGGTTCTTCAATTCTACCCACGCAGATGCTACACCATCTGACCTTACTTCATTTCTTACTATTGATTTAATTTCATTTCTTACTAATAATGCAAAACGACTCACTCTGCCCACCTGGCTATCATTTTGATTAGATTAGATTAGATTAGATTACTTTACAGTGTGGAAACAGGCCCTTCGGCCCAACAAGTACACACCGACCCGCTGAAGCGCAAACCACCCACAAACCCCTAACCTAACACT
>NW_028270175.1:65672767-65682767 GCF_037043375.1 Chiloscyllium plagiosum | reverse complement strand
ACACACACAGGGCGAGGGAGGGACACACACACACACACACACACAGGGCGAGGGAGGGACACACACACACACACATACACAGGGCGAGGGAGGGACACACACACACACACACACACACACACAGGGCGAGGGAGGGACACACACAGGGCGAGGGACACACACACACACACACACACACAGGGCGAGGGAGGGACACACACACACACACACAGGGCGAGGGAGGGACACACACACACACACACACAGGGCGAGGGAGGGACACACACACACACACACAGGGCGAGGGAGGGACACACACACACACAGGGCGAGGGAGGGACACACACACACACACACAGGGCGAGGGAGGGACACACACACACACACAGGGCGAGGGAGGGACACACAAACACACACACAGGGCGAGGGAGGGACACACACACACACACACACAGGGCGAGGGAGGGACACACACACACACACACACACACACACACGGCGAGGGAGGGACACACACACACACGGCGAGGGAGGGACACACACACACACAGGGCGAGGGAGGGACACACACACACACAGGGCGAGGGAGGGACACACACACACAGGGCGAGGGAGGGACACACACACACAGGGCGAGGGAGGGACACACACACACACACAGGGCGAGGGAGGGACACACACACACACAGGGCGAGGGAGGGACACACACACACACACACACAGGGCGAGGGAGGGACACACACACACACACACACACACAGGGCGAGGGAGGGACACACACACACACACACACACACAGGGCGAGGGAGGCACACACACATACACACACACACACACACACACACACGGCGAGGGAGGCACACACACACACACACAGGGCGAGGGAGGCACACACACACACACACACACACAGGGCGAGGGAGGGACACACACACACACACACAGGGCGAGGGAGGGACACACACACACACACACAGGGCGAGGGAGGGACACACACACACACACACACACAGGGCGAGGGAGGGACACACACACACACACACACAGGGCGAGGGAGGGACACACGCACACACACAGGGCGAGGGAGGGACACACACGCACACACACACAGGGCGAGGGAGGGACACACACGCACACACACACACACAGGGCGAGGGAGGGACACACACACACACACACACACACACACACAGGGCGAGGGAGGGACACACACACACACACACAGGGCGAGGGAGGGACACACACACACACACACAGGGCGAGGGAGGGACACACACACACACAGGGCGAGGGAGGGACACACACACACACACACAGAGCAAGGGACACACACACACACACACACAGGGCGAGGGAGGGACACACACACACACACACACAGGGCGAGGGAGGGACACACACACACACACACACACACACAGGGCGAGGGAGGGACACACACACACACAAGGCGAGGGAGGGACACACACACACACACACACAGGGCGAGGGAGGGACACACACACACACACACAGGGCGAGGGAGGGACACACACACACACACACACAGGGCGAGGGAGGGACACACACACACACACACAGGGCGAGGGAGACACACACACACACACACACGCACAGGGCGAGGGAGACACACACACACACACACACACACAGGGCGAGGGAGGGACACACACACACACAGGGCGAGGGAGGGACACACACACACACACAGGGCGAGGGAGGCACACACACACACACACACAGGGCGAGGGAGGGACACACACACACAGAGGGCGAGGGAGGGACACACACACACACACAGGGCGAGGGAGGGACACACACACACACACAGGGCGAGGGAGGGACACACACACACACAGGGCGAGGGAGGGACACACACGCACACACACACACAGGGCGAGGGAGGGAACCACACGCACACACACACACACAGGGCGAGGGAGGGACACACTCGCACACACACACACACACAGGGCGAGTCAGGGACACACGCGCACACAGGGCGAGGGAGGGACACACACACACACACACAGGGCGAGGGAGGGACACACACGCACACACACACACACACACACACACACAGGGCGAGGGAGGGACACACGCACACACACAGGGCGAGGGAGGGACACGCGCGCACACACACTGGGCGAGGGAGGGACACGCGCGCACACACACTGGGCGAGGGAGGGACACGCGCGCACACACACTGGGCGAGGGAGGGACACGCGCGCACACACACTGGGCGAGGGAGGGACACACACGCACACACACTGGGCGAGGGAGGGACACACACACACACACACTGGGCGAGGGAGGGACACACACACACAGGGCGAGGGAGGGACACACACACACACACACACACACAGGGCGAGGGAGGGACACACACACACACAGGGCGAGGGAGGGACACACACACACACACACACAGGGCGAGGGAGGGACACACACACACACACAGGGCGAGGGAGGGACACACACACACACACACACACACACAGGGCGAGGGAGGGACACACACACACACACAGACACAGGGCGAGGGAGGGACACACACACACACACACAGGGCGAGGGAGGGACACACACACACACACAGGGCGAGGGAGGGACACACACACACACACACACACACAGGGCGAGGGAGGGACACACACACACACACACACACAGGGCGAGGGAGGGACACACACACACACACACACACACAGGGCGTGGGAGGGACACACACACACACACACAGGGCGAGGGAGGGACACACACACACAAGGCGAGGGAGGGACACACACACACACACACACACACACAGGGCGAGGGAGGGACACACACACACACACAGGGCGAGGGAGGGACACACACACAGGGCGAGGGAGGGACACACACACACACACACAGGGCGAGGGAGGGACACACACACACACACACACAGGGCGAGGGAGGGACACACACACACACACAGGGCGAGGGAGGGACACACACACACACAGGGCGAGGGAGGGACACACACACACACACACAGGGCGAGGGAGGGACACACACACACACACACAGGGCGAGGGAGGGACACAAACACACACACACAGGGCGAGGGAGGGACACACACACACACACACAGGGCGAGGGAGGGACACACACACACACACACACACACACACACGGCGAGGGAGGGACACACACACACACGGCGAGGGAGGGACACACACACACACACACGGCGAGGGAGGGACACACACACACACAGGGCGAGGGAGGGACACACACACACACAGGGCGAGGGAGGGACACACACACACACACAGGGCGAGGGAGGGACACACACGCACACACACACACACACAGGGCGAGGGAGGGACACACACACACACACACACACACATGGCGAGGGAGGGACACACACGCACACACACACACAGGGCGAGGGAGGGACACACACACACACACAGGGCGAGGGAGGGACACACACACACACACACGGCGAGGGAGGGACACACACACACACACACGGCGAGGGAGACACACACACACACACACAGGGCGAGGGAGACACACACACACACACACAGGGCGAGGGAGACACACACACACACAGGGCGAGGGAGGGACACACACACACACAGGGCGAGGGAGGGACA
Source organism: Chiloscyllium plagiosum (assembly GCF_037043375.1). NCBI lineage: Eukaryota > Metazoa > Chordata > Chondrichthyes > Orectolobiformes > Hemiscylliidae > Chiloscyllium > Chiloscyllium plagiosum. Next base: position 65,679,156 of record NW_028270175.1, on the reverse strand, counting down.
CACACACACAGACACACACACAGGGCGAGGGAGGGACACACACACACACACACAGGGCGAGGGAGGGACACACACACACACACACAGGGCGAGGGAGACACACACACACACACACACACAGGGCGAGGGAGACACACACACACACACACAGGGCGAGGGAGGGACACACACACACAGGGCGAGGGAGGGACACACACACACACACAGGGCGAGGGAGGCACACACACACACACAGGGCGAGGGAGGGACACACACACACACACAGGGCGAGGGAGGGACACACACACACACAGGGCGAGGGAGGGACACACACGCACACACACACACAGGGCGAGGGAGGGACACACACGCACACACACACACACAGGGCGAGGGAGGGACACACTCGCACACACACACACACACAGGGCGAGGGAGGGACACACGCGCACACAGGGCGAGGGAGGGACACACACACACACACACACAGGGCGAGGGAGGGACACACACGCACACACACACACACACACACACACACAGGGCGAGGGAGGGACACACGCACACACACAGGGCGAGGGAGGGACACACGCACACACACAGGGCGAGGGAGGGACACACACGCACACACACACACACACACACACAGGGCGAGGGGGGGACACACACGCACACACAGGGCGAGGGAGGGACACACACACAGGGCGAGGGAGGGACACACACGCACACACACACACACACAGGGCGAGGGAGGGACACACGCACACACACACACACACAGGGCGAGGGAGGGACACACACGCACACACACACACACACAGGGCGAGGGAGGGACACACACACACACACACACACAGGGCGAGGGAGGGACACACACGCACACACACACACACAGGGCGAGGGAGGGACACACACACACACAGGGCGAGGGAGGGACACACACACACACACAGGGCGAGGGAGGGACACACACACACACAGGGCGAGGGAGGGACACACACACACACACACGGCGAGGGAGGGACACACACACACACACACACGGCGAGGGAGACACACACACACACACACAGGGCGGGGGAGACACACACACACACACAGGGCGAGGGAGACACACACACACACAGGGCGAGGGAGACACACACACACACACACACACAGGGCGAGGGAGACACACACACACACACACACACACACAGGGCGAGGGAGACACACACACACACACACACACACAGGGCGAGGGAGAGGGAGACACACACACACACACACACACACAGGGCGAGGGAGACACACACACACACAGGGCGAGGGAGAGGGAGACACACACACACACACACACACACACACAGGGCGAGGGAGACACACACACACACACACACACACACACACACAGGGCGAGGGACACACACACACACACACACACACACACACAGGGCGAGGGAGGGACACACACACACACACAGGGCGAGGGAGGGACACGCGCGCACACACACTGGGCGAGGGAGGGACACGCGCGCACACACACTGGGCGAGGGAGGGATACGCGCGCACACACACTGGGCGAGGGAGGGACACGCGCGCACACACACTGGGCGAGGGAGGGACACGCGCGCACACACACTGGGCGAGGGAGGGACACGCGCGCACACACACTGGGCGAGGGAGGGACACGCGCGCACACACACTGGGCGAGGGAGGGACACGCGCGCACACACACTGGGCGAGGGAGGGACACGCGCGCACACACACTGGGCGAGGGAGGGACACGCGCGCACACACACTGGGCGAGGGAGGGACACGCACGCACACACACTGGGCGAGGGAGGGACACACACACACACACACTGGGCGAGGGAGGGACACACACACACACACACAGGGCGAGTGAGGGACACACACACACACACACACACACAGGGCGAGGGAGACACACACACACACACACACAGGGCGAGGGAGGGACACACACACACACAGGGCGAGGGAGGGACACACACACACACACACACAGGGCGAGGGAGGGACACACACACACACGCGCGCACACACACTGGGCGAGGGAGGGAAACGCGCGCACACACACTGGGCGAGGGAGGGACACACACACACACACACTGGGCGAGGGAGGGACACGCGCGCACACACACTGGGCGAGGGAGGGACACGCGCGCACACACACTGGGCGAGGGAGGGACACGCGCGCACACACACAGGGCGAGGGAGGGACACACACACACACACACACACAGGGCGAGGGAGGGACACACACACACACACAGGGCGAGGGAGGGACACACACACACACACAGGGCGAGGGAGGGACACACACACACACACACAGGGCGAGGGAGGGACACACACACACACACACACACACACACCGGGCGAGGGAGGGACACACACACACACACAGGGCGAGGGAGGGACACACACACACAGGGCGAGGGAGGGACACACACACACACACACAGGGCGAGGGAGGGACACACACACACACACACACAGGGCGAGGGAGAGACACACACACACACACACACACAGGGCGAGGGAGGGACACACACACACACACATACACAGGGCGAGGGAGGGACACACACACACACACACACACACACAGGGCGAGGGAGGGACACACACAGGGCGAGGGACACACACACACACACACACACACAGGGCGAGGGAGGGACACACACACACACACACAGGGCGAGGGAGGGACACACACACACACAGGGCGAGGGAGGGACACACACACACACACACAGGGCGAGGGAGGGACACACACACACACAGGGCGAGGGAGGGACACACACACACACACACAGGGCGAGGGAGGGACACACACACACACACACAGGGCGAGGGAGGGACACACACACACACACACAGGGCGAGGGAGGGACACACACACACACACAGGGCGAGGGAGGGACACACACACACACACACACACACACGGCGAGGGAGGGACACACACACACACGGCGAGGGAGGGACACACACACACACAGGGCGAGGGAGGGACACACACACACACAGGGCGAGGGAGGGACACACACACACAGGGCGAGGGAGGGACACACACACACACACACAGGGCGAGGGAGGGACACACACACACACAGGGCGAGGGAGGGACACACACACACACACACACAGGGCGAGGGAGGGACACACACACACACACACACACACAGGGCGAGGGAGGGACACACACACACACACACACACACAGGGCGAGGGAGGCACACACACATACACACACACACACACACACACACACACACACGGCGAGGGAGGCACACACACACACACACAGGGCGAGGGAGGCACACACACACACACACACACAGGGCGAGGGAGGGACACACACACACACACACAGGGCGAGGGAGGGACACACACACACACACACAGGGCGAGGGAGGGACACACACACACACACACACACACAGGGCGAGGGAGGGACACACACACACACACACAGGGCGAGGGAGGGACACACGCACACACACAGGGCGAGGGAGGGACACACACGCACACACACACAGGGCGAGGGAGGGACACACACGCACACACACACACACAGGGCGAGGGAGGGACACACACACACACACACACACACACACACACAGGGCGAGGGAGGGACACAAAACACACACACACAGGGCGAGGGAGGGACACACACACACACACACAGGACGAGGGAGGGACACACACACACACAGGGCGAGGGAGGGACACACACACACACACAGGGCGAGGGAGGGACACGCGCGCACACACACTGGGCGAGGGAGGGACACGCGCGCACACACACTGGGCGAGGGAGGGACACGCGCGCACACACACTGGGCGAGGGAGGGACACGCGCGCACACACACTGGGCGAGGGAGGGACACGCGCGCACACACACTGGGCGAGGGAGGGACACGCGCGCACACACACTGGGCGAGGGAGGGACACGCGCGCACACACACTGGGCGAGGGAGGGACACGCGCGCACACACACTGGGCGAGGGAGGGACACGCGCGCACACACACTGGGCGAGGGAGGGACACGCGCGCACAAACACTGGGCGAGGGAGGGACACGCGCGCACACACACTGGGCGAGGGAGGGACACGCACGCACACACACTGGGCGAGGGAGGGACACGCACACACACACACTGGGCGAGGGAGGGACACACACACACACACACAGGGCGAGTGAGGGACACACACACACACACACAGGGCGAGGGAGACACACACACACACACACACAGGGCGAGGGAGGGACACACACACACACAGGGCGAGGGAGGGACACACACACACACACACAGGGCGAGGGAGGGACACACACACACACGCGCGCACACACACTGGGCGAGGGAGGGAAACGCGCGCACACACACTGGGCGAGGGAGGGACACACACACACACACACTGGGCGAGGGAGGGACACGCGCGCACACACACTGGGCGAGGGAGGGACACGCACGCACACACACTGGGCGAGGGAGGGACACGCGCGCACACACACAGGGCGAGGGAGGGACACACACACACACACACACACAGGGCGAGGGAGGGACACACACACACACACAGGGCGAGGGAGGGACACACACACACACACACACACAGGGCGAGGGAGGGACACACACACACACACACAGGGCGAGGGAGGGACACACACACACACACACACACACACACCGGGCGAGGGAGGGACACACACACACACACAGGGCGAGGGAGGGACACACACACACACACACACACACACAGGGCGAGGGAGGGACACACACACACACACACAGGGCGAGGGAGGGACACACACACACACACATACACAGGGCGAGGGAGGGACACACACACACACACACACACACACACAGGGCGAGGGAGGGACACACACAGGGCGAGGGGGACACACACACACACACACACACAGGGCGAGGGAGGGACACACACACACACACACAGGGCGAGGGAGGGACACACACACACACACACACAGGGCGAGGGAGGGACACACACACACACACACAGGGCGAGGGAGGGACACACACACACACAGGGCGAGGGAGGGACACACACACACACACACAGGGCGAGGGAGGGACACACACACACACACACAGGGCGAGGGAGGGACACACACACACACACACAGGGCGAGGGAGGGACACACACACACACACACAGGGCGAGGGAGGGACACACACACACACACACACACACACACGGCGAGGGAGGGACACACACACACACGGCGAGGGAGGGACACACACACACACAGGGCGAGGGAGGGACACACACACACACAGGGCGAGGGAGGGACACACACACACAGGGCGAGGGAGGGACACACACACACAGGGCGAGGGAGGGACACACACACACACACACAGGGCGAGGGAGGGACACACACACACACAGGGCGAGGGAGGGACACACACACACACACACACAGGGCGAGGGAGGGACACACACACACACACACACACACAGGGCGAGGGAGGGACACACACACACACACACACACACAGGGCGAGGGAGGCACACACACATACACACACACACACACACACACACACGGCGAGGGAGGCACACACACACACACACAGGGCGAGGGAGGCACACACACACACACACACACAGGGCGAGGGAGGGACACACACACACACACACAGGGCGAGGGAGGGACACACACACACACACACAGGGCGAGGGAGGGACACACACACACACACACACACAGGGCGAGGGAGGGACACACACACACACACACAGGGCGAGGGAGGGACACACGCACACACACAGGGCGAGGGAGGGACACACACGCACACACACACAGGGCGAGGGAGGGACACACACGCACACACACACACACAGGGCGAGGGAGGGACACACACACACACACACACACACACACACAGGGCGAGGGAGGGACACACACACACACACACAGGGCGAGGGAGGGACACACACACACACACACAGGGCGAGGGAGGGACACACACACACACAGGGCGAGGGAGGGACACACACACACACAGAGCAAGGGACACACACACACACACACACACAGGGCGAGGGAGGGACACACACACACACACACAGGGCGAGGGAGGGACACACACACACACACACACACACAGGGCGAGGGAGGGACACACACACACACAGGGCGAGGGAGGGACACACACACACACACACACAGGGCGAGGGAGGGACACACACACACACACACACAGGGCGAGGGAGGGACACACACACACACACACAGGGCGAGGGAGGGACACACACACACACACACAGGGCGAGGGAGGGACACACACACACACACGCACAGGGCGAGGGAGACACACACACACACACACACAGGGCGAGGGAGGGACACACACACACACAGGGCGA
>NW_028270175.1:65657767-65660267 GCF_037043375.1 Chiloscyllium plagiosum | reverse complement strand
ACACAGGGCGAGGGAGGGACACACGCACACACACAGGGCGAGGGAGGGACACACGCACACACACACGGCGAGGGAGGGACACGCACACACACACGGCGATGGAGGGACACACGCACACACACACGGCGAGGCAGGGACACACGCACACACGCACGGCGAGGGAGGGACACACACACACACACACGGCGAGGGAGGGATACACACACACACACTCACACAGTGCGAGGGAGGGACACACACACACACACACACAGGGCGAGGGAGGGACACACACACACACACAGGGCGAGGGAGGGACACACACACACACAGGGCGAGGGAGGGATACACACACACACACACACACACGGCGAGGGAGGGATACACACACACACACTCACACAGTGCGAGGGAGGGACACACACACACACACACAGGGCGAGGGAGGGACACACACACACACACGGCGAGGGAGGGATACACACACACACACACGGCGAGGGAGGGATACACACACACACACTCACACAGTGCGAGGGAGGGACACACACACACACACAGGGCGAGGGAGGGACACACACACACACAGGGCGAGGGAGGGACACACACACACACAGGGCGAGGGAGGGACACACACACACACACACAGGGCGAGGGAGGGACACACACACACACACACACGGCGAGGGAGGGACACACACACACACACACAAACAGGGCGAGGGAGGGACACACACACACACAGGGCGAGGGAGGGACACACACACACACACACACACACACAGGGCGAGGGAGGGACACACACACACACACACAGGGCGAGGGAGGGACACACACACACACAGGGCGAGGGAGGCACACACACACACACACAGGGCGAGGGAGGGACACACACACACACACACACACAGGGCGAGGGAGGGACACACACACACACACACACACACACACACAGGGCGAGGGAGGCACACACACACACACACACACAGGGCGAGGGAGGCACACACACACACACACACACACACACACTGGGCGAGGGAGGGACACACACACAGGGCGAGGGAGGGACACACACACACACACAGGGCGAGGGAGGGACACACACACACACACAGGGCGAGGGAGGGACACACACACACACACAGGGCGAGGGAGGGGGACACACACACACAGGGCGAGGGAGGGGGACACACACACAGGGCGAGGGAGGGACACACACACACACAGGGCGAGGGAGGGACACACACACACACACACACACACACACAGGGCGAGGGAGGGACACACACGCACACACACACACACACACAGGGCGAGGGAGGGACACACACGCACACACACACACAGGGCGAGGGAGGGACACACACGCACACACACACAGGGCGAGGGAGGGACACACACGCACACACACACACAGGGCGAGGGAGGGACACACACACACACACACACACACACAGGGCGAGGGAGGGACACACACACACACACACAGGGCGAGGGAGGGACATACACACACACACACACACAGGGCGAGGGAGGGACACACACACACACACACACACACACAGGGCGAGGGAGGGACACACACACACACACACACACAGGGCGAGGGAGACACACACACACACACACACACACACACAGGGCGAGGGAGACACACACACACACACACACACACGGCGAGGGAGACACACACACACAGAGGGCGAGGGAGACACACACACACACACACACACAGGGCGAGGGAGACACACACACACACACACACACACAGGGCGAGGGAGACACACACCCACACACACACACAGGGCGAGGGAGACACACACACACACACACACAGGGCGAGGGAGACACACACACACACACACACACACACACGGCGAGGGAGACACACACACACACACACACACACAGGGCGAGGGAGGGGGACACACACACAGGGCGAGGGAGGGACACACACACACACAGGGCGAGGGAGGGACACACACACACACACACACACACACAGGGCGAGGGAGGGACACACACGCACACACACACACACACACAGGGCGAGGGAGGGACACACACGCACACACACACACACACAGGGCGGGAGGGACACACACGCACACACACACACAGGGCGAGGGAGGGACACACACGCACACACACACACAGGGCGAGGGAGGGACACACACACACACACACACACACACACACAGGGCGAGGGAGGGACACACACACACACACAGGGCGAGGGAGGGACATACACACACACACACACACAGGGCGAGGGAGGGACACACACACACACACACACACACACACACACACAGGGCGAGGGAGGGACACACACACACACACACACACAGGGCGAGGGAGACACACACACACACACACACACACACACACACAGGGCGAGGGAGACACACACACACACACACACACACGGCGAGGGAGACACACACACACACACACAGAGGGCGAGGGAGACACACACACACACACACACACAGGGCGAGGGAGACACACACACACACAC